>NC_050581.1:93160593-93460593 GCF_011100635.1 Trichosurus vulpecula | reverse complement strand
AGCAATTCAAATATCGGGGAACTACAGTCAGGATCACGCAGGATCTCTCAGCTTCCACATTAAAAGACAGGAGAAATTGGAGTATGATATTCCGAAGGGCAAAGGAGCTGGGACTACAACCAAGGATCAACTACCCAGCAAAACTAAGCATAATTTTCCAGGCAAGGCGATGGACATTCAATGAAATAAGGGAATTCCAGACCTTCCTGATGAAAAGGCCAGAACTCAATGGAAAATTTGATCTCCAAATACAAACCTCAAGAGAGACATAAAAAGGTAACCAGGGGGAAAAACCCCACAAACTTCATTAACCAATAAGCTTAGGTTGCTTACATCTTTATGTGGGATTATATCATCTTATGTATGTTTTTTACATATATATATATATATATATATATATATATATATATATATATATATATATACATATACATATATAAGTCATTCTTGAGAATGATACAACTATTGTGACAAATGAAAGGGATATACATAGGTTGTGAATGCCTGTATACATTAACTGATGTAAAGATATAAAATATAAATAAGAGATATAAAGGGAGGGCTATGAGGGAAGTGGTAAGGAGGTTGTAGAAAAGGGTAAATTACACCAAAGGAAGTGGAAAAAAAAACATATTATAGTACAGGGAAAGAAGGGAGGGAGAAGAGTAGTATTTGAGCTTTACTGTCATCTGATCTAGTTCAAGAAGGGTATAACATACTCTGATAAGTTTAGAAATCTAACTTGTTCTACGGGAAGTGGGAGGGAAAGGGGGGAAAAAGGGAGGGGGGAGGGCAGAAGGAAGAGGAGAAGTAGCAAGTGGGTAACGGTAAGATAAGGGAGGGGAATAAAGAGGGAGGGTTAACTGAGGAAAGCGGCGGTCAAAAGCAAAACGTTGTTGGGGAGGAGAAGGGGAAAGGGAGAAATAAAAGCATAAACAGGGGGAATTAGGATGGAGAAAAAGACACAGATAGAAATCATAACCCTGAACGTGCAGGGGATGAACATTCTCACAAAACAGAAGCAGATAGCAGAATGGATTAAAAACCAAAATCCTACAATATGCTGTTTACAAGAAACGCATCTGAAACAGGGGGATACACATAGGGTTAAGGTAAAAGGCTGGAGTAAAATATATTGTGCCTCAGCTAAAGTAAAAAAAGCAGGTGTAGCAATCCTAATCTCAGACAAAGCAAAAGTAAAGATAGATCTAATTAAAAGAGATAAGGAAGGACATTATATCCTGCTAAAAGGCACCATAAACAATGAAGAAATATCATTGCTTAACATATATGCACCAAGTGGTAAGGCATACAAATTCTTAGAGGAGAGGTTAAGGGAGTTACAGGAAGAAATAGACAGCAAAACTATAATATTGGGAGACCTCAACCTCCCCCTTTCTGAACTTGATAAATCTAACCTCAAAATAAATAAGAAAAAAGTTAAGGAGGTAAACAGAATTTTAGAAAAGGCACATATGATAGACCTCTGGAGAAAACTGAACGGGGATAAAAAGGAATATACTTTCTTCTCAAAAGTACATGGCACATACTCAAAAATTGACCATGTACTAGGGCATAAAAACCTCACAATCCAGTGCAGAAAAGCAGAAGTAGTCAATGCATCCTTTTCAGATCATGATGCAATAAGAATCATTTTTAATAAAGTACCGTGGAAAAATAAGCTAAAAACTAATTGGAAACTAAATAATTTAATTCTAAAGAGTGAGTGGGCCAAAGATCAAATCAGAGAAACAATTAATAATTTCATTCAAGAGAATGACAATAATGAAACAACATACCAAAACTTATGGGATGCAGCAAAAGCAGTTCTTAGGGGAAGTTTTATATCTCTAAATGCCTACATGAATAAAATAGGGAAAGAGGAGATCAATGATCTGGGCATACAGCTGAAAAAGTTAGAAAAAGAGCAAATTGAAAACCCCCAATTAAATACCAAATTAGAAATACTGAAAATCAAAGGAGAGATTAATAAAATTGAAACCAAGAAAACTATTGAATTAATAAATAAAACAAAGAGCTGGTTTTATGAAAAAACCAATAAAATTGACAAACCTTTGGCCAATTTGATTAAAAAAAAGAAAGAAGAAAATCAAATTACCAGTATAAAAAATGAAAAGGGTGAGGTCACCTCTAATGAAGAGGAAATCAAAACAATAATTAGGAATTATTTTGCCCAATTGTATGCCCATAAATTTGACAACCTTAGAGATATGGATGAATATCTACAAAAACATAAACTGCCCAGACTAACAGAGAAGGAAGTGAAATTTCTTAATGACCCCATATCAGAAAAAGAAATTGAGCAGGCCATCAACGAACTCCCTAGGAAAAAATCTCCAGGGCCAGATGGTTTTACATGTGAATTCTATCAAACATTTAAAGAACAACTAATTCCAATACTTTGTAGACTGTTTGGGAAAATAGGTGAAGAAGGAGTCCTACCAAATTCTTTTTATGACACAAATATGGTACTAATACCCAAACCAGGTAGAGTTAAAACAGAGAAAGAAAATTATAGACCAATTTCTCTAATGAATATTGATGCAAAAATTTTAAATAAAATATTAGCAAAAAGATTGCAGCAACTCATTACAAGAATAATACACCATGACCAGGTAGGATTTATTCCAGGAATGCAAGGCTGGTTCAATATTAGGAAAACTATTAGCATAATTGACCATATCAACAACAAAACTAGCAAAAACCATATGATCATCTCAATAGACGCAGAAAAAGCCTTTGACAAAGTACAACACCCATTCCTATTAAAAACACTAGAAAGCATAGGAATAAGGGGAACCTTCCTCAAAATTATAAATAGCATCTACCTAAAACCATCAACAAGCATTATATGTAATGGGGATAAACTAGATGCATTCCCAATAAGATCAGGGGTGAAACAAGGATGTCCATTATCACCCCTATTATTCAATTTGGTACTAGAAACATTAGCTGTAGCAATAAGAGAAGAAAAAGAAATTGAAGGAATTAGAATAGGAAAAGAAGAAACTAAATTATCACTTTTTGCAGATGATATGATGATTTATCTAGAGAATCCTGGAGAATCAAGTAAAAAACTACTTGAAATAATAAACAACTTTAGCAAAGTTGCAGGATATAAAATAAACCCACATAATCCTCAGCATTCCTATACATTACTGACAAAGCCCAACAGCAAGAGATAGAAAGAGAAATTCCATTCAAAGTTACTGAAGGCACTATAAAATATTTGGGAATCTATTTGCCAAGACAAACCCAGGGCCTATATGAACATAACTATGAAACACTTTTCAAGCAAATAAAATCAGATCTAAATAAATGGAGAAATATCAGTTGCTCATGGTTAGGCCGAGCTAATATAATAAAAATGACAATTCTACCTAAATTAATCTATCTATTCAGTGCCATACCAATCGAACTACCAAAAATTTTTTTTACTGAGCTGGACAAAATAATAACAAAATTCATTTGGAAAAACAAGAGGTCTAGAGTATCTAGGATATTAATGAAAAGACATGCTAGAGATGGTGGTTTAGCCACACCAGATATTAAACTGTACTACACAGCAGCAGTCATCAAAACTGCCTGGTACTGGTTAAGAAACAGGGGTGTGCATCAGTGGAATAGGATAGGTACACAAGTAGGTGAAATCAACAAGTTTAGCAATCTACTCTTTGATAAACCCAAAGAAGCCAGTTTCTGGGCTAATAATTGACTATTTCACAAAAACTGTTGGGAAAATTGGAAAATGGTAGGGCAAAAACTGGGCATAGACCAATATCTTACACCATATACCAAAATAAAGTCAAAATGGGTTCATGATTTAGGAGTAAAAGTTGATACTCTAAGTAATTTGGGAAAGCAAGGAATGGTTTACTTATCAGATTTGTGGAAAAGTAAAGAATTCATGACCCAACAAGAGATAGAGAGCATTACAAAATGCAAAATGGATAATTTTGATTATGTCAAATTGAAATGTTTTTGTACAAAAAAAGCCAATGCAACAAGAATTAGGAGGGAAGCAGAAAATTGTGAGAAAATCTTTGCAACTAGTATCTCTGATAAAGGCCTCATCTCTAAAATATACAGGGAGCTAAGCCAAATATATAGGAATACAAGCCATTCCCCAATTGAGAAATGGTCAAAGGATATGAACAGGCAGTTTTCAGAGGAAGAAATTAAAGCTATCTACAGGCATATGGAAAAATGCTCTGGATCGCTGCTGATTAGAGAAATGCAAATCAAAACAACTCTTAGATACCACATCTCTCCTGTCAGATTGGCTAAAATAACAAATCAGGAGAATGATAAATGCTGGAAAGGATGTGGGGAAATTGGAACATTGTTACATTCCTGGTGGAGTTGTGAGCTGATCCAGCCATTTTGGAGGGCGGTTTGGAACTATGCCCAAAGGGCTATAGAAATGTTCATACCCTTTGACCCAGCAATACCACTTCTAGGGTTGTATCCCAAAGAAATCACGCAAGTGGGAAAAGGACCCATATGTACAAGAATATTTATAGCAGCTCTCTTTGTGGTAGCCAAGAATTGGAAAGCAAAGGGATGCCCATCAATTGGGGAATGGCTGAACAAGCTGTGGTATATGAAGGTGATGGAATACTATTGTGCCATAAGAAATGGGGATGATGCAGACTTCATAACAACCTGGAAAAACCTACACGACATAATGCTGAGTGAGCGGAGCAGAGCCAGGAGAACGTTGTGCACAGCCACAGATATGTGGATTCCGTGAGGACCAACCCTGACATACTGCGCTTCTCTCAGCAACCTAAAGGGGCAAGGACAACTCCAGGGGACTCACGATGGAGAATGCTATCTTCATTCAGAGAAAGAACTGCGAAGTTTGAATACAGACTGAGGCACACTACATGCTCGCCTTTTCTGCTTCTCTTTTGTTTTTGTTTTTGGGGTTTTTTTTTTGTTTTTTTTTTTTTGTTTTTTTTGGTTTTTGGTTCTGTTTCTTCTTTCTCATGATTCATTCCATTGGTCAAAATTCTTCTCCACGACTTGACTAGAGCATAAATTAATTCAATGCGAAGTTATACATGACAGTTATAAGAGACTTCATGCCGTCTTGGGGAGGGAGGGGGGAGGGAGGGGAGAAAAACTGGAACTCAAAACTATGTAGAACCGTGTGTGGTAAACTAAAAATAAATAAAGAAAAAAAAATAATAATGATGGTGAGATATATCACTTCAAAATATTGTATAGATAAAATGATTGTTCTTTTAAAAAATTAAAAGTATTGGGAGATAATCATTTTTCTATAGTTTCACTGAAAGCATCCTCCAAAGAATGGAAAGCATTTTCGGGACCATTCCAGTAGCAAACAGGATGATGGAGGAGAAATGTGTTTCATTCTCTCTGCCAACATAAATTAGACTTCTTATGTGAAGTATTTTCAAATCTTTCTATTTGATGGCTATCTATTAGGGGCATATATTACAATTTTGTACTTATTTTTTTAATGTATCAAGGATCATATTCTTTTTGTATGGATCAAGGAAGTTGGTGTAACAACAGTGCTTCTAGCAGGTGCTGTGAAGGTGTAAGACCAACACCACCAGCATACAGGAGGTCTGCTAGCAAAGGATCTTTGATCTGCTTTTCTAAGGAAAGCAAATTTAAGGGGTTTACAATCTCACTTTAATTAAACAAACATATATCATTCTCTTAGTTCAGGGGGAAAAGTCAGCACTCTGAACTTCAGAGAAAATACAAACAGAAATTATAAGCAGAAATTACATAAACAGAGCAAACAATACAAATCAGCTTACAAAGCTTCTAATCATCTGTCCATAGTAATACATACATAGTTACTGGAGAGAGAAGCACCAACATCTATCTCTGTTTTCAAAGCCAGGGGAGCTCTTTAATGGCTACCCAGAGTTTTGTCTGGTCAAAATACCCAAACACTCTTCCAGTACATGAGCCTCCAAAGCAAAATGCTAACCTCAGAGGATATATACACCTCTTCAGGGTCAGCCCACAGAGGACCTCACAACCATGTGACTCAAACTCATGTGACTTAGGCTTTCTTGTGACTGAAGCAGGTCATCGAAGACTCTTGATTCAATCAAAGACTCTTGATCCAAACAAAGGCAAGGCTCAATCAAAGGAACATGATTACCTTAGTGCTGAGAAAAGCTTCTTGAGGAAAAAAAAACAGCACAAAGTCCCACTTTGTTTGCTATTACAGGCAATCAAATAAAATAATATCACAGTTCCAGCAAAATTTATTTTTAAATTCTTAGAGATATTTTGAGGTCTACAATTATAGTCTGGGATTTGCTATTTATTATTAAATAAAGAATAGCTATATCCTTATTCTAGCTAGCAGGTCATATCTTGCTCAGAATTCACTAAGTGCTAAATTTTTGCAGCCTATGGTGATGTTTTGCACAATTTTTACTCTTTCCATGCAGAAACTGGATAAATCAATAAGTCTAGACTCCTTCAGGATAACTTATCTAAAATTTAGGTGATGATAATCTTACCCTGAATTTTTGTCATAAATTCTTCTGCTACTATAAGCAAAGCTACATGATTCAGCCATTAGTTGTACACTTCTGGGTTGAGATATTTTTGGCTGAGTTCATTTGGATATCACCTGTGGAGGGGTTTTTGATTGCTCTCTTGGATCATAGTCATTTCATATATTCCATCCACAGGAAAACCATTTTCAATTACAGCCAAGTTATGAACCTCTTGTCAGCCTTTACTATTGAATAATGAAGTGAGGTCTGCTGGTTCCAAATTCATTTCTCTAAGCTTCTAATCTGTGTATCCAGTACTTTGAGAATATATTTCAATTTTTGTTCTCCCCTTTGACAGAATGTGCTAATATTTCTTTGGCACCTGTGTTCCATATTGTGTGGTTTTTATAAGTAAATTTTTGAAATCTGTTATTGTCCATTTTACAATTATGAAATTGTATGTCAATATTAGTATCATGCTGGTATTAATTACAAAAAATATACAAACATGTATTCTTTGTAATGGTCTTCAGTATCAGTCTGTCAGTCTTTTGAAATACACAGCTACAACTTTTCTTCATAAGTTTATGATTGTTGTATCTTCACTCAAGGGAATCAACATACTTGCAAGCATCCCTTTCTATTGCTTCACCTTGACCTCTTGTTGTAGGTATGGCAGTAATGCCATCATGATCTTAATTCAGACAAAATTTGGAGGTTAAATGAGGCACTTATCAATTGTTGAACAAAAGAGGTTTACCTTGGCCCAAAACAGCAAGGATGCACATTATGGAAACAGAAGTAATTACTTTTAGCTTGGTTGACAATGGCCACCCACACTTCCTCCCATAAACATGTCTGATCATCTAGTCTACAGGATTTGCTGACTCTCCTGCTATTAGGTACCAAACAAGTCCGCCCTGGAACCTTTTATGCCACCAGGCCTGAAAGCTTTTTCAGAAAAACTGAGGCCAATCAGGTTGGCAGTGTGGGAGTGGGGAGTTAATTGAATTTGGGAAGCTGAGGCCAATCAAGGGTAAGGAAGCTGGGGAAGCTATGTCAGGAAAAAGTAAATGTGAAGACTGTAGCCTCTATTTTCACAAGAGTTTTATACTTATTGTCATGTATAGGCATAGCTATATATCTATATCTGTATTTGTACGTGCATATGCAAATGTGTGTTTATATGTATAATATTTGGAGAAAGATTTCACAAGACGAAAAGTCCTTTAGCATGTTCTTCAATGGACTCATAATTTTTCCCATATTTTTATTATTTATTTAATATTTTTATTTTTCAACATTGATATCCACAAGTTTTTGAGTTATAAATTTTCTCCCCATTTCTACCCTCCCCCCACTCCAAGATGGCATATATTGTGATTGCCCCTTTCCCCAGTCTGTCATCCCTTCTGTCACCCCACTCCCCCCTCCTTATCTCCTTTCCCCTTACTTTCTTGTGGGAAAAGATAGATTTCTACACCCCATTACCTGTATATTTTATTTCCCAGTTGCAAGTAAAAACAACTTTTTTTGAGCATTTGTTTCTAGAACTTTGAGTTCCAAATTCTCTCCTGTGTTCCCTTCCCATCCACCCTCCTTGAGACAGCAAGCAATTCAACATAGGCCACATATGTGTCATTATGCAGAACACTTCTATAATAGTCATGTTGTAAAACACTATATTTCCCTTCATCCTATCCTGTCCCCCTTTATTCACTTTTCTCCCTTGACCTTGTCCCTTTTCAAAAGTATTTGTTTTTGATTACCTCTTCCCCCAATCTACCCTCCCTTCTATCATCTTCCCTCTCTTGTCCCCTTCCCCCCTACGTTCCTGTGGGGTAAGGTACTCAACTGAGTGTGTATGTTATTACCTCCTTAAGTCAAATCCGATGAGAGCAAGAGTCAATCATTCCCTTTCACCTGCTCCTCCTCCCAATAGAACTCCTTTTTCTTGCCACTTTTATGTGAGATAATTTACCCCATTCTGTCTCTCCCTTTCTTCTTCTCCCCATACATTCCTCTCTCACCCCTTAATTTTATTTACTTTTTTAGATATCATTCCTTCATATTCAACTCTCCCTGTGCCCACATATATCTATCTATCTATATCTATATATATATATATATATCTATATATATATGTGTATATATATATATATATATATATATATATATATATTTCCTTCAACTACCCTAATACTGAAAAAATTCTCATGAATTACAGGCATCATCTTTCCAAGTAGGAATGTAAACAAAACAGTTCAACTTTAGTAAGTCCCTCATGATTTCTCTCTCTTGTTTACCTTTTCATGCTTCTCTTGATTCTTGTATTTGAAAGTCAAATTTTCTATTCAGCTCTGGCCTTTTCATAAAGAAAGTTTGAAAGTCCTCTATTTTATTGAAAATCCATATTTTGCCTTGGAGTATTATACTCAGTTTTTCTGGGTAGTTGATTCTTGGTTTTAATCCTAGCTTCTTTGATCTCCAGAATATCATATTCCAAGCCCTTCGATCTCTTAATGTAGAGGCTGATAGATCTGGTATTATCCTTATTGTGTTCCTCCCATATTGAAATTGTGTCTTTCTGAGTGCTTGTAATATTTTCTCCTTGACCTGGGAACTCTGGAATTTAGCAACAATATTCCTAGGAGTTTTCTTTTTAGGATCTTTTTCAAGAGACGATGAAAGGATTCTTTCAACTTCTACTTTACCCTCTGGTTCTAGAATACCAGGGCAGTTTTCTCTGATAATTTCTTGAAAGATGATGTCTAGGCTCTTTTTTTGGATCATAGCTTTCAGGTAGTCCAATAATTTTTAAATTATCTCTCCTAGATCCATTCTCCAGGTCAGTGGTGTTTCCCATGAGATATTTCACATTACTTACATTTTTTCATTCTTTTGGTTCTGTTTTATAATTTCTTGATTTCTCATAAAGTCACTAGCTTCCACTTGCTCCGATCTAATTTTTAAGGTGGTATTTTGTTCAGTGGTCTTTTGGACCCTCTTTTTCCATTTGGTTAATTCTGCCTTTCAAGGCATTCTTCTCCTCATTGGCTTTTTGGAGCTCTTTTGCCATTTGAGTTAGTCTATTTTTAAGGTATTATTTTCTTCAGTATTTTTTTTTTGGGTCTCCTTTAGCAAATTATTCACTTGTTTTTCATGATTTTCTTGCATCACTCTCATTTCTCTTCCCAAATTTTACTCTACTTCTCTAAGTTGCTTTTCCAAATCCTTTTTGAGCTCTTCCACGGCCTGAGGCCAATTCATATTTTTCTCTGAGGCTTTTGATGTAGGCTCTTTGACTTTGTTGACTTCTTCTGGCTGTATGTTTTGGTCTTCTTTGTTACCAAAAAAGATTCTTTTGTCTGAGTCTGAGTCCTTTTACACTGCCTGGTCATGTTCCCAGTTCATATATGTCATTCCAGGTTGTAATGAACTCTATCTGCTCCTCATTTTTTTATAGCACAGTAGTATTCCATTACATCCATATACTGCAATTTGTTTAGCTATTCCCCAATTGATGGGCATCCCCTTGATTTCTAATTCTTTGCCACCATAAAAAAATCTACTATACATATTTTTATACATAAAGGTCCCTTTCCCACTTATCTGATCTCTTTGAAATATAGCCCTAGAAATGGTATTCCTGGGTCAAAGGATATGCACATTTTTATAGCCCTTTGGGCATAGTTCCAAATTGCTCTCCAGAATGGCTGCATCAGTTTGGAAGTCCACCAACAATGTAGCAATGTTCCAATTTTCCCACGTCCTCTCCAACATTTATCATTTTTCCTGTTTTGTCATGTTAGCCAATCTGACAGGAGAGATGTGGTACCTAAGAGTTGTTTTGATTTGCATTTCTCTGATCAACAGTGATTTATAGCATTTTTTCATATGCCTATAGATATCCTTAATTTCTTCCTCTGAAAACTGCTTGGTCATATGCTTTGATCATTTCTCAATTGGGGAATGACTTGTATTCCTATAAATTTAGTTCAGTTCCTGTATATTTTAGGTATTAGGCCTTTATGAGAGACATTGGCTGTAAGAATTTTCCCAATTTTCTGCTTCCCTATGATGTTTTCTCTAAGTGTCTTTTACTCAATCTTCTTCCAGGTCAAATCACCAAAAAGTCTACTCTGGACCTTCTTCTTCCTCTTTACTGTTTTGCTGAGTTTCCTCATCAGCTCCTATGGGTTCAATATTTTCATTATAAAATGATTGCCATATCTAAATATCCAGCCCTAATCTCTCTCCTGAGGTCTATTCTCACGTCCTCAACTGCCCCTAGGACTTCCTGAACTAGATGTCTCAGTGATATCTAAATTCAACAAGTTCAAAAACCCAAACCATTTTCTTTTCCTCAACATCTCCTCCTCTTCTAACTCTTCTCATTACTGTTCTGGGCATCATCTTCCTCTTAGTCAACCAGGTTCACAAACCTTAGGGTCATACTTGACCCCTCTCATCCTCACTCCGTATAGATAATCTGTTTTAGAATTTTACCATTGCTGTTTTCACAATATTTCTTTTATACTTCCCTTTCTCTTCACTCTGTCTGACTAGTTCATTTGAATACCTAGTTAGCTACAAAGTTAAATAGATTATTTATTAAAGGTGTCCTATGTTCCAGAGGATACAAAAAACAATAAAAAAATTCATGTCCCCCTAAAGCTAACGTTCTAAGTGGGGAGAGAGGTGATAAAAGGGAACTAAAACAATATGTAAGGAGGTAAATGGTATAGTAAGTTAATAAGGAGAAATGGTTCCAGACAAGATGAGGTAAAATATACCACCTGTCTTGTCTATCATCACCTATGATTTTGAGGACATTCATGCACAACAAATGATAACAAGATATTTTGGTTATCTCAAAAGTTAAAGTGTCTCTTTAACTTGGAAGCCATAGTCAGTTCTACTTAGGAAAAAGATACTTATCAACCACTAGAAATCAACCTCTCTAGGCAGAGCCCAAGAATTGTGTATATATCTGTGTGTATGTGACATTGTGTGTGTTGTGTGTGTGTATGTGTGTGTGAGAGAGAGAGAGAGATTGAGAGAGAGAGAGAGAGAGAGAGAGAGAGAGAGAGAGAGAGAGAGAGAACAAGAGACAAAAATCCAAGGGAAATTCAAATGTCAGTTGAGATTAGCCTACTTTGTTTCACCTTGCTTTCCAGGTTGTTCATTTTGGAGATAAGTTAACAGATTGAGATGATGCCTAAAAGATGCTAGGCAGAAAATGTAGTAAACTGACATGGGCTTATTTTTAATCTGAATATAGACATGAATTCAGGAATGACTTTAATCTCTGTCTTTCATAGGTATTCAAGATAGCCGAAATCACTAGCCTACACCATCATCACCAGAGACAGAGGAGTAGGAGGAATCTTCCTCTCTAAAATGTGTTTTTCAGTGTAGTAATGCATACATTTCAAATTCATTCTTTGATTTTTCAATTTATTCTTCTTTGAGGCTGGCAATGCTGAAGGGTTGTGCTGAAAAGAGATTAGAGTTGTGTAATAGAAATGGCAGAGAAAGTGACAATTGGTTACTGCCGTGGTCAATGTGAAAAATTATTCTATTTTAATGACTAGGATGTTGATGTTTGGGAAACACAACTGTCGGGTAAAGTGTGAAGTATTCAACTTTTTATTTAAAATAAAATTTAAATTATGGTTCATTATCTTTCCATATGAAAATTAAACTACAACAATTAAAACACAGGCAAGAAACATTTTGTATTTACAATGAAGAACAAGGTAGCAATTACCTATGTTGGATGATTAGAAAGTCCTTGGATCCAGAGGCTACACATTCTCATATGGACTTTAACTAAATATTATTTATTCAAAAAGATTTACATGAATTGTGGGAGAATATGAAGTATAAGTATTGTTTTTGAACAGGAAAGGGCCTACTGAAACGAAATAAGAACTAACAATTGTGTGATATTTTAACGTTTATAATATACTTTCCTTGCAAATACCCTGTAGTTGCAGCAAATGTTATTAATCCCATGATATGGGTTAGAGAGACTCCAAGAGACTGAGAGTCTCTGATAGACACTCAGAGTGATTAAGTAACTTACAAGTTTTTGTATTCCTACATTTAGCATAGTGTCTGGTGCATAGTAGGAATTTTATAAATGTTTGTGAACTGGCTGATTTACTAATGCCAGAGCCAGCATTTGGACCCTGTAATCCCGACTTCCCATCCTGTGCAATTTGTGATGTATCACACTTTATGACAATGATAATGGTAACACTGTCTACATCACTGGGAACTAATGGAAAGAGTAATGAGCTAGACATACTAACCTCAAAAGACAGTTGTGAGAAAAGTGCGTTGTAAATTTTAAAGTGCTAGAAAAAAAAATTAGTTCTTATCCTAATTATTGTAGTATTACACTTGATTAGAAGTCAATAGAAGAGGCAGCTAGGTGGTGCAATGAGTAAAGCAGCAGCCCTGGAGTCATGAGGACCTGAGTTCAAATACAGCCTCAGACACTTAACACATGTACTAGCCGTGTGACCTTGGGCAAGTCACTTAACCCCAATTGCCCTGCAAAAAAAAAAGAAAAAAGAAGTCAATAAGGCAGGGTTCTAAGTTTGGATTACATTTTTAAGTCGAATTAAGGACATAAGTATTTTTAAGAAAGTCACCTAACATCTTGGTTGTACAATTTTCCCTCCCATAAAACAAACAAACAAAGAAAAATCCCATAAATGGCGCAGTGACTAGTGCCTAATCTTGAGTAGTAGATGAAATGGAGCCTTCTTTCCTTGCCTTCTGTTTTAACAACCCAGCTAGCAGCTTCGGTGGGGGCGTAAGATTCCTCCCCCACAGCTGGCACCCAGGGGGCTGCTGGAACCCAGGAGGCTGCTGGGACCCAGGAAGCTGCCAGGAAAGCACAGGTTCCTTTTATCTGCTTAAACAAGGAAAGCACAGTGAAGGGGTTGACCAGCTTACTTTAATCCAGCATTCAGTTAGCATACAGACAACATTCATTTAGTTCAGGGGAAAACACCAGCATTCAGTTAGCATTCAGTTAGTTCAGGGGAGTAAGCCACAGAGTCCAGAGGCTCAATGAGGTAAGCTGAGTCACTCAAAGTAAACAAAGGCCATTCCAGTTACACTCCACCCCTTGTGCTCTAGGATACATGTCTTACTAGATTATGTATCCTAGAGCACACACATTATGGTCTAATTACAAAGGAAACTAAAACATGTCATTCACAGTAAAGCAAAACATATCATTCGGTGACATTCCCAAATATTGGTTTACGATTCAAATGTAATCCACCCCTAGATCCCAGCCAGATAATCTCTTCAATCAATCATCCCAAAATAATTATTAATAATTCAAATGTCTACCCCTAGATCTTTGTATCCATTACATAAGATCAATAATATCATAACAATAAAACAACATAGCAAGGATAACACAAAATAAGTACTCAGAACAGTATCATCCTTCCCCCCAAAAAAAATTGGGGCTCAAAATCTTGGGGTAATGGGTGAAGGTCTCATTTTCCATAGCTTCTTCATGCTGAAATTGGACGTAGAGCTGTGCCTGCCCCAAAAAGTCCCATTCCAGAGGTCAGTTCTTTCAGCGAGCTGGCAGGAATTCCAAGAACGCTACATGTTTAGGCAGTCACCGGAAAGTGCAGGGTACTTAAGCCTAAAGGAGACAGAACTAGCAACAAAATTAACCAAAACAAAGAACAAAAAGAGTAGGCAAGTATGGGCTATTATCATTTAAATAAAATCATCTCAAAGAACATAAAAAGTAGGCAAGTATGGGCTATTATCCTTCAAATAAAATCATCCAATATCAGAAGCCAAACTCAGGTGGGAAATGTTTCTTTTCAAAAGGAACACGCTAAGGAAGCCAAGAGGATCCCACCCTAGATGGAGACTAGGATTGTCCTCCCAGCCTTTCCCCAGATGTACAAGCTTTCCTCGGTTAATCACATGAGGCCACCTTCCCTCCGGGTATGACTTCATCTGGCTTCCGTTTTACCCATACCTTAGCTCCCAACATTATTCTATCAATGGAGCAAGACCATTTTGCTCCTGTTTCAAAACTCCATGTACAATATAATCTCAGGACATTGGTCCTTTCAGCACAGTCCTCCGGGGCCAGGCTTATCAGCTTAAGCCCTGGGAGGAAGGGATTATCTCCTGCTCTGGGCCCCTGGGAAACCTCGCCCAGCACTTCCACTCGCCTGTTTTTCTTCAGGCTTTCCTTACTCCTAAGGCTCCAAAGTACCCTCCTGTTTTCCTTGCTCCTGAGTCTCCACAGAACCATAGCCACCTCAAGTACAAAGAGCAGTCCAAAAACAGGGAAACATTCAACCAAACCAGCACCCCAAAACGCCATGCTCTCTTGTTAAAGCCAGATCCTGCCGACTACGCCATATGTTTTAACAACCCAGCTAGCAGCTTCAGTGGGGGCGTAAGATTCCTCCCCCACAGCCAGCACCCAGGGAGCTGCTGGAACCCAGGAGGCTGCCGGGACCCAGGAAGCTGCCGGGAAAGCACAGGTTCCTTTTATCTGCTTAAACAAGGAAAGCACGGTGAAGGGGTTGACAAGCTTACTTTAATCCAGCATTCAGTTAGCATACAGACAACATTCATTTTTTTCAGGGGAAAATGCCAGCATTCAGTTAGTTCAGGGGAGCATACAGACAAGCATCAAGAGACAGACCAAATACAGATTCATTGACTTACTTCAGGGGAAAAAAAAAACCAGCACCCTGAGGTTCAAAACATTCATTTAGTTCGGGGGAAAAACAAACCAGCACCCCGAACCTCAAAACCAAAATACAAACAAATTACAAATATCAACAGACAGACCCAATACAATTCATAGTTACCAACATCTGGGCTCGGCCCGAGAGCAAGGGCTGGCCCAGAGTCAAGCTTGCTTGCCGCTGCTCCCACACCAACCAGAAGAGGAAAGAGAGCTTCAAGCTGTCCTCTCCCCTCTTATAGAGTTTTTGACATCATCAAGCACCGCCTGAATGACCAAGGCCGATTGGTTCTTGACTTGGCCCCTCCCCCTAGCGTAGTACGGGTTCTGGAGCTAACACCTCCCCTCAGCCAGCCCCATAACTCATCACACAGGAAATTGATTCCTGGTATGATCGCTGGACTTCCTGCCCCGGGAGAGGAAGCCACAGCATCCAGAGGCTCAATGAGGTAACCTGACTCACTCAAAGAAAACAAAGGCCATTCTGGTTACACCTTCCCCCACCAAAAATCAAAATAACCAAATATCCAATATCCATCAGTTCCTTATGCCTCTTTTAGATAATGAACTGACCCTGATGCCTTGACTCTGCCCCTTTGTGAAAAATTGCCCAGATTCTTAAACTAGAGTAGGGTTAGTGAGGATTAACCACTCAGATCACCAGTCATTCTCCTTTCTATTTTGGCATAACTCTCCTTAATATATTATTTACTGTGTGCTATATTCTTTATATTACCCCTTTTCAAAAAAGGATATTATTTTAATGTATTTAATCATATTTCATGGTTTAAAAAAACAGCATTATTCAATACATAGTAAGGGAGGCATCACAATATAGTGTACAGAGATAGGGCCTCATAGCCAGGAAAACTTGGTGTTAATTCCTATGATTGATATACTCTGTTTGTATGATAATGGCCAAGTGACTTAACCTCTCAGTGCTCTAGGCAACTTATTAATGACCAGAAACTGTGCTAAGCACTAGGGGAAAAAAAATAAAAAGCAAAATTAGCCCATGTCATCAAGGAACTTATATTCTAATTAATTAGCTGGTGCTAAACCCCAAATTCAGGAACCCAATTCAGATGGTTGTCAATAAAGGTGGAACTGCCCATTTCTTGGAATTCTATTGCTGACCCATACTGACAGGAGGAAACAGAAGTTAAAAGAAGGTGGCTAGGGACTCATGTCCAGAGTCAGGTCACCCTAGGCAAGCATATGTTTTCCATTACACTGTTTCTGCTGCTGGAGGTGGTAGGGGTAAGAAAAATATCCTTGCCCTTGGCTCAAAATTGCTAGAAATGAATTTCAAAGCAGAAGGACCTAAAAAGAGCAGGAAAAGCTTTTATGACACCCTTAGAATCTATCCTCCTGACTCATGAGTCTAATCTCCTATCAGGCATCAATCATCTTTGACAAAACCTCCCTCCTCCCCCATCAGTCAGGAATTGCTTTGTCATCCCAATAAAATATATCTTTCAATGAGAAGACAAATCATAAGTTCAACACCATATGAGATACACTGTTCTGACAAAGGTACATGACATTTAATTATTAAATAGATCATAACAAAAAATCAGTTAATTTTCCCTTCGCCTATGGCTATACTTTCTTGAAATTCTAATAATTTTATGCTTCTAGCAATTAGCAATGTTTTTTTTTCTATATTTGTTTTGCTTGGTATTGTTTTTCTCTTAAAAGGACCTCTTTTCCTATTCTTCCATCATTCCCACTCTCCTTCCAATCATTTATTATGTCTGAAACTCTAATCTTCACAGTTTGCAAGAAAACAGAAAGGGGAGTATGCTTTGTTTAATGTTTCTAGATTGAGCTTACAAATAATTGTACAACCCTCAAACAACTAGGTAATTCAGTCAACTCACTAATCAAAACTCAATCCAAGTCAATGTTTGTTTAAATGAACAAATTTGAATGAATTACCAGTGACTGTTACTTTCCTTATACCTCATGGGAAATTTGAATAGTTTGAATGTTTTGAATAATTTTTATACATGTTGTTATTTTGAATAATTTCAATAATTTTTATACATATTATTATTTTTTAAAATTCCATTAGCAGTATTGCCACAAGAAGTTTAGTATACAGAAACAAAAAGTTCCAGGTTAGGTCAACTTCTTTGTTTGTTTTTCTTTTTGGTCATTTCTATATTAAACTGCTTTTTAAAATTATAGTTTCATTCCTACATAACATCAACTTAATTCTAGGAAATACTTTAAGCTAGCTAAACTACAAAGGAAGCTATATTTTTTAGCTATTTACAATTGAATTTACAAACTCAATCCTAAAGGTCAGAAGATAAAGTCAGTCCCCTAATGCCATTATATTTTGAGGATAACTCAGAGAAGAAATCATTTAAGGAAAAAAAAAATTCCAGCACTAACAGTTCGTCTCTGTTATGTTTGCTAATGCTGCCAGTTAGAGGAAAGGCTCTAGACAGGTAATTTGAAAATAGTAGACTACTTGTCTGACCAATGAGTAGATGAATAAGTTGTGTTTCCCCAAAATAAAGTAATTGTGAATGTCTATTAAATGTGGACAATAGCCAAAATGTTCAGAGTTAAAAAAAAAAAAAACTACAGACATGAAACTACCTCAAGTGTAGCAAGAATTTTAAAGTATTAAAATATTCCAATTCCTGTAATTTTTAATCAAGCAAAAAACTTATTTAAGATGTAGGTCCAAGTTAATTAACTTTTAGATGTTAACCCTTCACCCGCACAAGTTCTCCCTCTGTAGAAAATGAATTCAATACAACATTATTTTCTTATCATGAAGGAGTATTAACATTCACTGAACCAAAAAAAAAGTTATTAAAAGTGGAGGGAAATGAGGAATTAATCGGGGTGAATGGTATTTTTAACTATTTTATTGTTTTCTGAGTTTTGAGTCTCTATGTATCCAATTAGAAATGAATATTGGAAATTTTATGGGAGATAGAACATTAAACACATTTTTTTAAAACCTGAAAATTACATTTCCATTCCTCAAATTAAAATTATCTTTTAGGAGAAAAGATTTTGTTCGGTGATAATGCAAAGATATTAAGGGTATCTAGGAGCCAGATTATAGTGAATCCCTCCCTCCAAACTACAGTGGGTTGGGAAGAAGCTTTTCCGCTTAGACATCATGCAGCACTTTGATATGCAACTCTCTCAT
Source organism: Trichosurus vulpecula (assembly GCF_011100635.1). Classification (NCBI taxonomy): domain Eukaryota; kingdom Metazoa; phylum Chordata; class Mammalia; order Diprotodontia; family Phalangeridae; genus Trichosurus; species Trichosurus vulpecula. The sequence goes on along the minus strand of NC_050581.1, from coordinate 93,442,139 downwards.
CAACTTTAAAAATGATTTGCATTATCATCCCTCTTATGCCCTTACCATAGCATAAGCTTAATGAGGGCAAGACCATGTCTTTAAAAAAAAAGATTCTTTATCTAATCCTATACTTAGAACAGTGTGTCTCACATCCAAATCACATATAAATACCTGTTGAATGAGCAAAGCAATGAATGCCTGATGGAAGAAGAGGCAAACTGTATTGTAAAATTCTTTAAAATGGAAACTTAACTTTCCCCTTATCTTTAGAGCTCTCTTAGTGATTACCTCAGTGTTCTCTATATAAGTTAGCTGGAATGCTTTTGAGCTTGAATGAATGTAGCCTTATTATGTGCCAGAACTCAAACAATCAGCACAATGTCACTTGCAAATGGAGAAAGTGGAGTATCTCACCATCTATAAGAATCCTTCTTCAATTTGGCCTTGGTCTTCTTCACTACAATGCTCAAAAAGATTGAATACCATAAAACAGAGAGAAATGTTTGTCAAAGTGAGACAACTGATATCTCCCCTACTGCCAACACCAAAGTAGAAGACAAATACAAACACAGAGGAAGGGAACAGGTGGTGCTTGAAATTTACTTTCATCTAGCCAAAGGAAAGATGAATATACACATAATTGTGACACTGAACATAGAAACTAAACTATTATCAATACTTAAAATGTATGCACTGAATGGTACAGTTTATAAACAATTAATATTAAATACTTAAGCTAAATTGATTTAGAAGCAGAAATAGTAAAACTTTAATAGCGGGAGACCTCAATCTAACAAAAGACAAAGGACTTAAAAATTTGAGTGGAATTTTAGAAGTTAGCTATAATAGCTCTCTCGTAATTACTAAATGAGAATAGAAAGAAGTACACATTTTTTTTCATCTGTGCATAACACTTTTACAAAAACCAGCCATATAATAGGGTATAAGAACCTCAAAAAATGTAACAGGCACTAATATTAAACACATCCCTTACTAAGCAATATGAAAATTAAAAATGTGTTCAATAGAGAGGCACTAAAGGATGGATTAAAATTAATTGATGATTTAATAACAATTCTAAAAAATTGCTGAAGCAAAGAACAAGTTATAAGGGTGAAATATAATCTCATTAAAGATACTGTCAACAATGAGACAACATGCCAAAATTTGGAGAATGTACTAAAAGTAGTACATAGGAAAAAATGTACACCTATTACACACCATTGACTAGAAAAAAAGAGGAAGATCAATGAATTGGTATTTAAGTTAAAAGAAAACAGAACCCCTAAAATGAAAAAAAAAAAACTCAAACACAAAAGTAGAAAATTTTAAGATTAAATCAGAGATTAACAAAGTTGAAACCACAGATCAATTCATAAATTTAACTTAGGCTTTCTTTCAAAAGCAAGAAAATAGTAAAGCCATTATCTAATTTTTTTTTTTTTACAGAAAGAGGAAAATCAAATTATCAGAATCAAAAAGGTAAAGGCGAATTCAAAACAAAAGCAGAAGGAATAAAGGAAATTATTAGAAAATAATTTGCCAAAGTATAGAACAATAAACCCAACAACATAAATGAATTAATATTCACAACAAAATACAAAATGGCCAGATTTACACAACAGCTTATTTAATGATTCCTTGTTAGGAAAAGAAGTTGAGCATGCCATAAAGAAGTCCCCAAAGGGAAAAAAATACTTTATAGTACAAGATTGATTTACAAGCCAATTCTATCAAACATTCAACAAACATTTAATTGCAGCATTATGTAATTTTTAAATGAACATAAGAAGTCTTACCAAATAGTTTCCATAATAAAAAAATTCATATACCTGAACCAGAAAGAGAAATAACAGAAACTAAAATTATATGCAAATATCTATAGTGAATACTAATGTAAAAATGTAAATAAAATATCCAAAAAAGTGAATATTTTGACTAGATTGTATATATTATGTAGAATTCGAATTATAAATGCAGGGTTATGTTAATATTATGAAAACTATCCACAAAATGGACCATACTGATAACAAAAATTATAAAGATCAAATAAAAGAATAAAAACAAATAAGATTATATCAATTGATGCAAAAAAGATTTTAGTAAGATAAAACACTCATTTTTTATTAAAATATTATAAAACATAGTAGTAGGTATACCTTCCTGTGATATAACAAGTAGAAACTATTTAAATTAAGAGCCAACACTATATGTAAAAGGGATAATAAGATCAAGGGTAAAGCAAAGATGTTGATTAATATCACTACTATTTTATTTAATACTAGAAATGTTAGCTGTCACAATATAAACAATTAAAAAATAAATTAAGGAAATAAAGATCATCAAAGAAGATTCAAAATTATTATTTTGCAGTGATATGTTTTAATTAGAGAACCTAGGAAGTCAGCTAAATTCAATTGAAACAAATAATTTCAGCAAAGTTGCAGGACATAAAATCACCCACAGAAATCATTAGTATTTCTGTATATTAAAACAAAAGGGAGCAAGAAGAGACGGAAAGAAAAGTACCATTTTATATTATTAAAAATGCATAAAATTATTTGGAGTCTACCTACCAGATCACATTGTTGATTGTTTGTCCTTCATTTTCTTCTTTATTATTATTATTTATTTTATATTTTTAGTTTTCAGCATTGATTTCCACAAGAGTTCGAATTACAAAATTTCTTGCCACTTTTATGTGAGATAATTTACCCCATTCTATCTCTCCCTTTCTCCCTCTCTCAATATATTCCTCTCTCATCCCTTAATTTGATTTTATTTTTTTAGATATTATCCCTTCATATTCAACTCACCCCATGCCCTCTGCCTATACATGTATATGGCTGACCCAGAACTCCTTTCACTCTGTCCCAGCAGCTTTTCCCACTAACCTTCTCTGTTGTCTTTGGCATTTTTGGGTTGAGAAGTCTGGTAACTGCCACAGCTCACTGATTCAGGGTGCTACACATATTCTGCCTGACCCTTGGTCTGGCTGGTCCGGGCTCTGCCCATGCTGGGCTCTGCTACACTCTGCTTCCAGCTCTGTGTGACAGACCTTTCCCAGCTACCATCCAGGCTGTCCTGGGCTGAAGCCCTGCTTCCCTTTGCTATTTTGTGGGTTCTACAGCTCTAGAATTTGTTCAGAGCCATTTTTAAGGTGTTTGGAGGGACCTGGAGGGGAGCTTAAGCAAGTTCCAGCTTCCCAGCCGCCATCTTGCGTACTTCATTTTCAAAGAAGAACAATGACATCACAGTATGGTCTTGACTTGAATGTGAATTAGATTTAATTGGGTCAGAGTTGCATAAAGTCCTCAGATGCCTTACTCTCTTCCAGATTCATTAGAGTCCAGTGGCAAGACAAAAGTTAATTTGACTGGTGATGGCTTGCAATGCAGTGGGTAACCTTGGCATCTTCCATGTCTAACCAAATTCCTGCTTTACCTACCATCATGACCACTGGAACAAACTTTTCTCAGCAGCTCATTCTTCACATATTTGGGGTAGATACCCCTCCCAACTCACTGAAGGGTTTGAGGCCTGTCAGTTACCCTTAACCAGATTTAGCCTGCCTGCCAAGACTGTTTAATGGGGTGTGGCCACCGCACTTGCTACAGCTTTTTCAAGCCACAGGTGAGAGTTAAGTGCTAGGTAAACACCAAAGGTGGAAGAGCAGTCATGAAAAGTGTTCAATAAATTCTCACACCAGAGGTGCTAGTCTTTCTTGAATACCCCATTGTAATGGTAATGTAAATTTGAAGATCTTTCCCACCCATTATTAGGCCCATGTGACCTGTTTATGTCATAGGAAGCCTAAGTCACATGTAGTGGGAGGAGCTTGCTGAAGGAGAAGGACAGGAAAGGGTGGAGCAGGAAATGCTCAGATCACTTAGAGCTGAGGGAGAGAGCAGAAACACGAGTGCTAGCTATGCTGTGAGTGTATTTGTGGGAAGGCCCCAGCAGAGGAGGTGGAAGGTTATGGGATGGCGAGGCTCCATGCTGTGAAATTGTGTATTAATTTCCTTGCTGTTATGACAAAGTGGACTTCCTGGTTTTGGGAGTTAGTTGCTGCTTGGAGGGATTGGTCTTATTGTTTCTGAGGTTTGGTTCTCTAGTGTCTGAACAAATGTTTTACTTCTACCTTCTATATGGAGAGTCTCTCATATTTTGTGATACAGAACTACATAGGCATATTCACAATTATCGTCGATGTTTTGTTTATTGCCTTGCTAATATTCCCATGTACCAGATCACATAGGAGAAATAAGAATATACATATAGACTTAAATAATTGTAGAAATATTAATCACTCATAGTTACACCAAGCAAATATCATAAAATTGCTCTACTACATAAATTATTTTACTAATTAAGTCCCATATCAATAATAATATAAAAAGATAATGAGGAAATTCATCTAGAGGAACAAAAGGTCAAGAATTTGAAGGGAATGGGTGAAAAGAAAATGTGAAAAGGGAGCCTAGAAGTAATAATAATAATAGCTAGGATTTATATAATGCTTTCAAATTTGCAAAAAATTTAAAAACATCATCTCATTTTATCCTGACTTCAGCTCCTTGAATTTCATATTAAAATTATCTCTATTTGTGAGGAAAATGAATTAGGCAATAATTAAGTAACTTGCCTAAGATGACACAACTAGTAAGAGCCTGAGGTAAGATTTGATCTCAGGACTTATTGACTCTAGCTCCTATGCTCTAACCACTGTGTGACCTGGCTGCCTCAAACTATACAAAGATAAAAAAAATCCTCAAAATGATTTTTAAAAGATCAAGAATAGGTTGATCAGTAGAATAGATTAGTTTCCACTGCTTGAAAACAAATAATAAATATTTGCTAAAATCAAGAACTTGGACTTTGTGGTAATACTTCACTGTTTGATAAACTCTCCTCAGAAATCTGGAAAACAAACTTGTAATTATAAATTAGTATCCTGTCTGTAAACCAAGATAAGCTCCAAATGGTTACACATTGACACATAAAGTATCATGTCATAAACAAATCAGAACAAGGAAGACCATACTTTTATGATCTTTGACATCTATGGTAATGGACCAAATAAGAAGCAGAGAGGATCACAGAAGATAACATGTGCAATTTTGATTACATAAAATTAAAAAAAAGTTTTAGTAACAACAAAACAAATTCTGTCAAATTAGAAGAAAAGTGAATAACTGGATAAACTTTAAAGCAAGTTTCTATAATAAGGGTATCATTATATACACACAAACATTCACATAATAACAATACACATAATAATAAAAGTGTCATTTCCAATATATGTATACATATATGTTCATGCATATTTATAGATTGAGACATATTCCTATTCTATCTCTACCTTTATATCTATCTAAATACTTATACCTACACATACACACATGTATGTGTCTATAATTCACATATTAAAATAAATATCAAAATAAAATCAAAATATCAAAAAGAGATGTTTATTTTTAATTGTATTTTATTTTACATTTTATTTTTCTAATTTATATTTATTTTATTTCAAATACATGTGTGAGGGAGACATTTCTCACACTGAAATTAGTTTTGCTTAACTATTCTTATTTGTTACAAGGAATGGCACGACAGGGTTTCTCTCTCTCTCTCTCTCTCTCTCTGTCTCTCTCTCTCTCTCTCTCTCTCTCTGCTTCTGTCAATGGAAAGAGGTGAAAGGGAAAGAAAATAAAATTTTGTTAATTTAAAAATAAAGCAAATTTTAAAAAAGAACAAAGATTACCTTGGATTTTGGCACATATAAGAACAAAGGGAAGTCCATATAGGAAGAACAATTCTGGCAAAAATATAGTGAGAAAACCCATGTTATATTCTGGGGACAGCAAGGTTATTCCTAGATTGTAGAGTGAATGGAAGTAGGTAGTAGAAGAATATTCAATCAACCAAAAAATATTTCTCAAATTCCTACTATGTGCCAGACACTAGACTAGGTGATGAAAATGCACTTGGAAATGAATCAATCCTGGTTGTCCAACTCCTTGTAATAGAAGAGAAGAAAGCCTGGAATGAGAAGGGAAATGAAATAAAATGTGTAAATGGTATTCAAGTTTTGCATAAATTTCCTCGAACATTTTAGTGAATCTTTGAGTTCATGACTGCATGTACTCTCTCTGATGATGTAGATCTGAGCCTGTTGAGTTCTTCACATCCTGTGCTATTTTTTTTTTTTACCAATCTCAATAGACTTCAGAACATACATTTCCCACCCCCTCCAAATGTGTGAAGGTGCCTCCTCTATGTCTCCAGATGTTGCATCAATGCTGATAGAACATGATGATTCTTTTTTTGGTTATCCTTTTCTTGCTATATAAACAATGCATGATTTTTACCCCAGTTATATATTTCTCTTATATATTTTTTGCCTTGTTTTCCTTGAATGCTTTCTCATTTGCAATATGTTGCAGTCCTTTCATGCACCATTCACCTATCAACTATTGCAGTGTGATTTATGCGGCTCATCAACAGGCATAGAAATTTACATAAATGCTTTAGTAAATGAAGCTGAACTACTCCAGAGCTCTCATTAAAATGGCAAATCAAAATATATTGTAAATTGCTTCAATAAAACTTAAGGTTGGACAACCCTGATCCATATAATCTCTACAGTGACCAGTGATCTCTTTAGTAGCCAGATCCAATGGTCTTCTGTCAGTCCTCATCCTCCTCAATCTCCATGCTACATTTCACACTGTTGACCATCTTTTCCTGGACATTTTTTCTTTTCTGAGGTTTCATGACCTCACTCTGTCCTAGGTCTCCTTTTATCTGTCTGATCAATCCTGTTTATTCTCCTATGCTATTGTATCATCCATATGCAGCCCTCTAATTATGGTTGCTCCCCAAGTTTCTGTCATAGGCTCTCATCTCTTCTCCATCTACACTCTTGGTAACCTCATCAGTTCCCGTGGGTTTAATTATCATTTTATTTTATTTTTAATTTAAGGAATAAAACAGGCATTTACATAAAAAGAACAATAAAAAGATGATTATACATGAAACTGCAAATTTGTTATGTACAACTTGATATTCCTTTTAAATATACAACAAAATTATCATGTATTTTTCTTTTTTTTCTTCCCTTATCCCCTTCCATAATAGAGATGGCTACTATTAGACACAAATAGGTGTGTGTACATCTATATACACATACAGACACATACATATATGTGTGTGTCTGTGTCTGTGAATGTAAAATTATTCTATAGATACTTCTATTTATCAGTTCTTTCTCTGCATGTGGATAGCATTTTTCTTCATATATCCCTTATAGTTAATTTAGATATGAGTAATTTGCAAAATAACTTATTCATTCAAAGTTGCTCTTCAAACAATATTGCTATTCTGTACACAATGTTCTTTTGGTTCTTCTCATTTCACTCTTCATTATTTTGTGTGAGTTTTTTTTCCATTTATATCCTAAAATAATCAGCTCATTGTTTCTTATAGCACACAACTTTCTTTATGAAATCTTTCTGGAACCTTTCCCCTCAACTTCTCTTGCCCTCTTCCCAAAATTCTTGTATTTAACTACATTGCATTTATATCTATTGATTTTATATGTATCAGCTATATATTTATTTGTATACTTGATGTCCTTCTCCAAATACAATAGCTTCATTGCTTGTGCTTGTACCCCAAGTCCTATCACACTATAGGAGGTCTAACAATTAACACAAATAAAACACAGTTGTTCCACCAGTCAGTATTATGCCATCCATATGCGGAACCATTGGTTATAGAAAATGAAGAAGTTTTGAATTTTGTGAATAAGTTAGCTTACCTTGGCAGCATAATTTCCAGTAATGTACACATCAACAATGGTTTCACACACACACTGCCAGAGCTAGATCAGTGTGTGGGGGGCTCTGAAGGAAAGTATGAGAGAAAAGAGGTATTAGACTGATTACCAAACTGAAGGTCTAGAGAGCTCTTGTGCTGATCTCATTGTATGCCTGTGAAACTTGGACAGTATAATAGCACCATACCAGGAAACTGAATCACTTCCATTTGAATTGTCTTAGAAAGATTCTGAAGATTACCTGGTAGGATAAGGTACTGGACACTGAGGTCATTTCTCAAATTAAGCTACCAAGCTTTCAAACTCTACTGCAGAGAGCACAACCCCGATGGATGAGCCATGTTGTTTGAATGCCAAACATACTCTTGCTTAAAAGACTCTTTTAAGAACTCACATAAGCACTCATGTAGTGTTCAGAAGTGATAGAAGGGCACTATCAAGGTCTCTCTGAAGAACTTTGGAATTGATTGCATAACATGGGAGACACTGGCAAAGGATCATCCAGGATGGCATACCCACATCAAAGGTTTTGTATTCTATGAGCAAAGCAGAATTGAAATAGCTCAAAAGAAATGTGGGATGCAAAAATTTAGAGAATCCATCTCAAATGTTCACATGGACTATTTGTGCCTGACCTGTGGTAGAGCATTCTGAGTTTTTAGGTCTGATCAGCTACAGCTGGACACACTATATCTTGACTCCAACATTGTGATTTCATTTTGTTCCTCTTTGAGAAGGACAACATACAACCTATCATAGTTCCCAGCACGCAGTCAGCATTTAATTAATACTTATTGGTTGATTGGATGGACAAATTAAATGAAGAATAAGTTGGTCCCTGTGCTGAAAGGAGAAGGAGAATAAAACAGATGGTCTGAGAAACAACAATTATTATTTTTTGACCCAAGGTTGTTCCTGAAACAAAGATATAGTTTTAATAGACTCAGGTTTTGAATATCTACTTTGGGATCAAAGGGGGAAGGCTTGAGAATTTTCCTCATGTTGGGCATTACTGCACAAATATTATTTCCTTAATAACCTTCTAATCCCTTTGATTTAGATAAAATACCCCATATCATATCTAGAGAGGAACTTTAATAAGGAATTATTACTAAATGAAACTAAGGTTTCTAATGTACTCTCAGTAAAAATTACTTGAATACTTTGCTTCTTAAAGAAAATGGGTTTTGAACACTAAAAAAATTAACCAAACTATTATTTGCATCTTTAAAGTGGGAAATCCATGTTTTCAAGCCAGATGGCTTAATGGCATAAGCAAGAAATGAGACTCTTGGGATGTATAGACATGAACACATGCACATTTAAACCTAAATATACTAAAACTGAAATCCAATTCAAAAATATTCACAGCTCCGGAACAAACTAAAGTCTGCAAAAATGCACTTAGGAAAAACATTTTTGACTTGGGATACATTCAAAAGGTGAATATTAGATTCTCTGTGGCTTATGATCATCTCTTCTTCTGACTGTTTCATTTCATGGAAATAAACAGCAGAGGAAAATGGAGTACGATAGACGACAGCTTTCAGAGCAACAGCAACATTTCAGAAACCCCAATTTAAACTAAAAAGTAAAGAATTGAAAGAAAAGCCTAAGGTTTGTATTATATGGTATTCTTCCCTTTTATACTTGCTCTATTAAGTTTTAAACTCTTTTATGCTTTAAATTACAGTTACAGTCAGGAAAGCAACTTGGAAAATACTACATGTTCAATATTTATTTTCCATCAGTAACTTCTATAGAAACTTGTGTGGTTTCCAAAGCCATATATTTGCAACTCATTGCTACAAATTCAGTCCAGAATGGGAGAGTCAAGCTTTGTTCTTTTTACTCTTTATAGTATCATTAGTAATAAAATGTAGTTGACTATCTTTCTGCTGATGCATAAGATAGGATTGAATTAAATTCACTGGCCAATATATGCAAACTCTCAAGTGCTTGCTCAGGTTTAAAAAAATGTCAGAGTAAGCAGATCTGAATCCAGAATAAGAATCTGTGGCTGATAGCTATGTCACATTCAAAGGTGACATTTTTATTGTATTGTTTTTGGAAGATCTACACTGATAATGTTTTGATTTAATAGCACAAAGAAACAAGCTTCTTTATTTCATATAATAGAAAACTATCTATTTTATCATTAGATATCTTGTACTTGTGAAATTATTTTAACCAAATGTAGACTTTAAATTGATTTCTATTATTTTTATCTGATTATATTCAGGCTTAAGAGGAAGTCTGACATGGTGGGTAGAGAGGTGGCTTTGAAATCAGGAAGACCTGGATTTAAGCTTTGCCTCTGACACAATAACTATGTGACCTTGCCCATTTCATTGAACTTTTCAGGACTCTAGGCAACTTTTCTTAGACCAGAGGTAAAAAAGAATGTACAAATAAGCACTTATGGAAGCAGTTACCTAGTGATTTACCTATATGAATAAACCACAATTTGAGTCCCTGATCTTTTTAGAATGCTTAAAATCATCAAAAATTTAGTGATTATAATAATAATGTTATTATCAGATACTGTGGAGGTGTAAGGCCAATAACATCAGAACATAGGAGAGCTGCTAGCACAGATTCTTTGATCTGCTTTTCTAAGGAAAGCAACTTTAAGGGGTTTACAATCTCACTTTAATCAAACATACATATATCATTAGCTTAGTTCAGGGGACAAAGTCGGCACCCTCAACTTCAGAGAAAACACAATAAGAAATTACAAGCAGAAATTATACAAACTGAGCAAATAAACAGAAATCAACAGATAGAGCTTCTAGCTGTCTGACCAAGACATTACATACATAGTTACTAGAGAGAGAAGCACCAACATCTTGGTTTTTCAAAGCCAACGGGCTCCTTAACAGCTACCCAGAGTCTCCACACCAATACTCTACCAATGAGTGAGCCTCAAACAAAATGCTCACCTCAGAGTATATTTGACTTCTTCAGGCTCAGAGTGCTTCACACCTCTCCAGGATTTCACACCTCTCAAGAGTTTCATACCTCTTGAGGGTTTCACATCTCTCTTGACCTAACTAGCAAAAGGGTGTGGGCCTTCCTACAAACAAAGGCAAGAGTCAATCAAAAGCATTTGATTGCCCCAGTCCTGAGAAGCACTCCAAAACAAAAGAAAACAAAAAGTCCCATTTTGCTTACCATTACAATGATCCCTTTCAGTTTTGCATCGAATACAAGTTTTATTATCATGTATTGTAGATGAGATCTAATTTAGGTCAGTCTAGCAGTTTCAAAGTTTTAAAAGCAATGAGCATTCATGGAAAATAAGAAGTAATTAATAATAATTGTCTGTCAACTTCAAGATTAAGAGGAAATAAAATAACATTTAAAACATCAACTTCAGCCTTAATAGTCACCAAATCAGGTCAGGAGAACTTAGGAGTCTCTACAGTGAACAACCAGCTCCTTGTTTCCCACAAGCAATAAATGCTAGGTAGTGATCACAGCAACCAGTAAGACAGGCATTCCCCAAAAGTACAACAAGCTCTTCAGTCCCTATGGCAACCCATCACCTTGCCATTCTTGAGTGCAATACTAGCAGAACAGGTTTCTCTGATGAAATATCCTACTAAGCAAAGCCTCTTTATACTAGCCCTCTCCCATAACTACCTTCTTACAGAGCCAGTATAACTCTCTTGCTGATGGAACAACTGCCTCCTATGAAAAATGCTGGGTGGGGCTGCCCATGGAAAATTTGAAAGAGAGGGGAAAGGAGCAAAAGGAAAAGAAGGGAGATGCTTTGCCAGTTGCACCTCCCACCTTCAACAATGCACATATATAACTCCTATCACAACATATTACTGGATGCCTTTATCCAAACCTTTAATAAAAGTTAAATAATATATGACAAAGCAAAGATCTCTTAGATACTGTACAAAAGACAGCCTTCAGAACTGACATAAAACCATTAATGATTATACATTAGGTGAAGGTTTTTAACTAGTTCTAAATCCACTTGATGATACTATCTTTTAGCCCAAATATCTTCATTTTATTGACAAGAATAGCCTGAGAAACTTGATCAAAGACTTTAATGAATTATAGCATTTCACTGCTTTATTGACCTAGTAACTATTGGAAAAGGAAAGATATGTAGTTTAGCAGGACATAACCTTGATGATTCCTTGTGGTCATCAAATCTTTTTAGATGTAACAACCTGGAAAAACCTACATGATATAATGCTGAGTGAGTGGAGCAGAACCAGGAGAACATTATACACAAGCACAGATATATGGATTCTGTGAGGACTAACCCTGATAGACTTTGCTCTTCTCAGCAACACAAGTTGCAAAGACAACTCCAAAGGACTCTTGATGGAGAATGCTATCTACATCCCGAGAAAGAACTATGAAATATGAATGCAGATTGAGGCACACTTCATGCTCACCTTTTTTTCACTTTTTTTCTCTTTTGTTTTTGTTTTTGGGGTTTTTTTTGGTGCTGTTTTTTCTTTCTCATGATTCATTCCATTGGTCATAATTCTTCTTCACAACTTGACTAGTGTGTAAATAAGCGCAATGCGAAATTATATGTAGAAGATATATCAGATTCCATGCCGTCTTGGAGAGGGAGGTAAGGGAGGGGGGAATCTGGAACTAAAAATTATGTAAAATTGAGTGTTGTAAACTAAAAATTAAAGAAACATTAAAAAAATAAAAAAATCCTATAGTAAAAAAAAATCTTGTTAGATGTATGCACTAGATATCCCTTTAATAATACATTCTGGATTCTTAAATGTAGCTAATACTTTTGATCTAAAGCCAAGAATCAGATGTGTATGTAAATGATATTACCTATCAGTTTTTCCAATAAGAATATAAGTAAAGCAAAGATGTCCATTATAAATTCCATTGTTTTACATAGTGCTAGAAATTCTAATTATAGCAACAAGACAAGAAAAAGAAGTTGACATAAGCATAGGAAAGGAGGTAATAAAATTATAATTTTTCCAGATTATTTGATCTTCATAGAGAATCCTAGATAGACACCTAACTGAATTAAGTGAAACAATAACTTTAGCAAAGTAGCAGGATAAAATAAACCCAGATGATTCAATAGCCTTTCTATATAATATCAACAAAACCTAAAGAGAGAGAAAAAGAAATTCCATTTAAGATAGGTATAGAACATATCAAAAATATTTATGAATCTATCTACCAAGATGCATTTAAGAAATATATAAATATGAGTACAATTTTTTTTAAGAGAAAGAAACAGAGACCTAAATAGGAGCCCAGATTTTGTTTATGGTTGGTCTATGCCAGTGAAATAAAAATGACAATAATATCTAAATTAATTTCCTTAACTCACTACTATGCTAAGAAAACTGACAAAAGATTATTTTAGTTAGCTAGAAAAATGATGCCAAAGTTGAAATGAAAAAACAAAAAGTCAATATTCCCATGGGAAATAATGGAAAAATATAGGAAAAAGAAGGGTTCCATAACCAGAAGCACCAGATTTGTAATGATCAGAACTAATCATCATCAAAATTATTTGTTAGTAAGACATAGAGAGATTGATTAGTTGGATACATTAGGTATACAATCTATAGTACATACAAACACAGCACAACATACAAACATAGTAGCATAGGTTTCCTTAAACTCAATGATACCAAGTCATTACAAAAATTACTGGGAAAACTGTCTGGCAAATTGGTTTAGACCAAGATCTGACAATATATGCTACAATGAACATAAAATGGTTATGTGGCCTCCATATAAACATTATATCATAAATAACTTAGAAGAGCAAGAAAAATACATTTCACAATCATGATAGGAGAAGAATTCTTAATTAGACAATGGTTCTAGTTATCATAACCAGATGGTCATAGAAGATAAAATGGATAATATTGATGCCGTAAAATTAAAACGATATATCTTTTTCATGAATAAACCCAATGTTGTTACAAGTACAATGGATACCATTAGCTGGGAAAACAATCTTTGTATCATCTTTGTCTGTTAAGATCAGATATCCAAGGTACATAAGCAATTGATTCAAATATATCAAAATGATGTCCATTCCCCAATTGATAAATGATCAATGATATGAAAAGAAATTCTTCAGAAGAAGAAATGCAAGCTATCAACAACCATAAAGAAAAAGAAAAGCAACTACATAGTTGACTCAGATAAATTCAAAGTCACTCTGAAGTTCTGTCATACCTATAAGATTTGCAAAAACGGAAAATAAGAAATAATTCAAGTCACAGTGTTGAAAAAAAGTAACAAAAGGTCATTGATTTAGAAAGAAGGTCCTATTGCTCTTTGAGAGAGCAATACTAATATCACAGTGATTCTACAAACCAAATTGTAGGGACTTAAGGAGAAAATGACTGTCTAGAAAATTGAGACAGTGGGTATAGATTACATGCTTGACAAGTCCAATAGCTAAAGGGAGAAAAGAGATTAAACTATGGCACAGCCAAATGAAAGGGTAGCAAAATCATGTAGAGATTTGATGCTTATAACAAGGACACCTATGCATGTTCAAAGGTGTAAAGGAAAAAACTCATGAAGGGAGAGTGGTATAAGATGCCAGGGATTCCATGTATAATTGTGGGAATAGTATCTTGAAGTATTTGAAATGGGATTTTTACACTTTCTTTTCTACAATAGTTTTTGCTATCCCTCTCCTTTGTCTTTATTGTTAAATGCATAGTCCAGACCTAGGTTTTACGCAACAGAATAGATCTAACTCTGTTGGCTATTCTCTCATCCTTTTACTCTATTAATTTGTTAATGTAATTAAAAATATTTAATGGATCTTAAATGCAATACCAATTTTTCTATGATCTTTAATATTCTTTCTATATTACCCCTCATACACATATATACTTGCTTTCAATCCCTTCTTTGGGTTCAAACCATCCTCTATTATCCCCAAATCTTAATGGACAATGAAGATCAAGAGTTTTCATATGAAGACTGAGTGAATGAATTGAAGATTGATAACCTAGAGAAAAGAACACTTGAGAAAAATATACTAGCAGTCTTCAAGGATATGGAGGGCCATCATGTGAAAGAATTTTTTTTTTATTCTGCTTGGTCCCAGAGGGTCGAAGTGGGAGTTGCAGAGAGGCAGATTTTGGCTTGCTACAAGGAAAGACTTCCTAAAAATAAGAGATGATAAATGGAGAAAGAGCTGCCTTAAATTAGTGGGTTTCCCCTCACCATAAGTCTTTAAGCAAAGGCTTGATGGACACTTGCTGGATATGTTGTGGAGTGAATTCTTGTTCAGATTTATGTTGTAGTACCTGACCTCCAAGGTCTCTTTCAGCACAGCTAAGGAAAATTGCACAGATCACAGAATACTAGACATCTCATTTCAGATAGTGAGCTTCTTGAAGCAGGGAGAGTGCACCTTAGTAGAAATCCTTAACAAGCTAGTATTTGTGAGTATATTTGCTGACTTCCATCCTGTTCTGCAAATCTATGTTACTTTTTCTCCAGCTGCAAAGGGAATGATAATGATGACAGTGCACATCCTGTGTCTGGTCTATGTAAGCTCCATCCATAAAAGAGCTGACAATTGCAATATTTATGTCTTTAAATGTAGTATCTTTGCAAAAGCTGATGTGGGTGTTTCAAAAGAAAATTTGATCACCCATTCTACAGGATGTGAGCTTAAAAAGGATATTGCTGCTGTGTGAAATTCATTGAGAGAAATTCCTATTCAAAGTGGCCACTGCTTTTATTTGAATAAGTAATCACATCAAAAGCCTACTTCGAATTTACTTAACACTTTGATCCTAAGTTGCCATGATATCAACTAAAAAGGCACAAGTATCTGAGGATCAAAGGTAATTAAGCCATTATGACATGCCACCCAAAACAGCCCAGATGGCTTGTGAACTAATACACAGAAAGCACATTCCTAAATACAGGATCAGTTCATTGCACATGAATATCGAAGCTATTTTTAAAGATGCTTTTCTTACCATGGCTTGTAATACACAGACTATATGGTTATTTAAAATAACTCAACTTTTATGTATTTAATAATCACAAAGTGCCTTTCTTGGAAGACCATTATGAACTAGGTAGTTGGTATTATTATTATAATTACATAAATGAAGACACTGAGGCCCAAAGAGGTACCTCATAGTTGCTAGCTATGAAGTTTCAGAGGTGGCATATGAACCTCATTCTTCTGATTCCAATACTCTATTCATTACACCATAATGTTCTTATGATGTCTTTACACGATTGCTCTATTGTCTGAGTGGCAGAAAGTCAAGTCAGTCTCATACATGTGGAGGTGACTACATTTTTTGTTTAAATGTATTGAAAGGATTTGCATAGGAAATGTATAGATTGAAGTAGTTTATTCAGAAACTAACATTGTTTAAATATTTTAAATAATGATGATAATAAAGTAAGCATTAATATTTGTGCAAGAGGATAGTATTTGCTAATGTAGCTATGGTATTGTGGCTACAGAAGTGGCCTTAAAATCAGGCAGATCCTGTTCTTACTCACTGTTGTTGTTGTTGGTCCTTCATTCTCAAAGAAGACCAACGACATTAGCAGGAAAATGTCCTTGACTTGCAAGTGAATTGGATTTAAGTGAGGCAGAGCTGTGCAAAGTCATCAGCCTCAGTCTCTCCTCCAGAATCATCAGAGTCCAGTGGCAAGACAGAGGTCAAGATGACTGGTGATGGCCCCAGAAGCAGAGGAAGACCTTGGCCTTTTTCAGCTAACGTCTTTTCTACATCTAAGTTTGTCTGGGGCAATGCCTATTCATTCTGGCTGGGTGAACCCAAATAAGTCAATTAACCTCTCCTTGCTCTTGTTAATTCTTTAAAATTCCAAGTTGAAGTGATCATGCTGAATTCTACTGGTAATTTCCTCACTCAAGAGTTACCCATATTAGCAAAATCTCAGGTCCACACCCTATCCTCTACCATTCACTAAGTCATGTTCCCAGAGCATAGCAAATAAGCTATTATTCTCTGGCACCAAAACACCCAAGAGTTACCATCAGGCCTTACAAACAAGCACTATCATCTTTAGCACATGTAAGTGCTGCACTTATGGGTGCCTGCTTTTTAACTCTTTGCTGTGACTTCTCACCTTCCAAAATAATGAAGTTCTTTTTCACTATGACTCAGTGCTGAATATAGGGGCTTTTTTGATCCTTGGCAAACGTTCGTTGGATTGAAAGTGACCATAGTCCTTTGCATTCTCGTAATAAAGGATGAAAACACAGAATGTTGGGGCTAATCATACTTCAGAGATCATTCTCATTTTGCAGATGAGAAAACTTAGGCCCAGTGAGGTTAAGTAAGTCCTAGGTCAGACAGCTAATAAGTGGCAAAACAGAGTAAAACTCAAGTCTCGTGACTCTTAGACCATTCATCTTTCCAAAATATCATGTTGAATTGGGCTTTGATATAGAAACATAAAAATGATAGCCTCCATATGAAAAAAAAATATTATTTGTAACTCAGGGACAGAAGGTTGATATTGTTTTCAAGAAAGATGTGAATGAAGTCAAAGTAAAATAATAGGCCACCATTTGGAAGGGCTTAATATGCTACTTAGTAAAATTCTTTCTTGGTCATAGATTGCCCCATAGTACAGGTCCTCCATCTTTTTAATATAAATTATTTGTTGTTGCAAGGTCTAAGAGAAAAGGAATCAAAGGATCAGTACTACTCCTGGACTAGAAATAAACCACTACAAAAATGTACACAGCCCAAAGAGTAATCTTTTTAGTAGCAGGAGATAGAAATCAGCTATGTGGGGTTATGATTCAGGTCCATACCTCACTCTCATGCCTCTACAGGACTTATTATTGCTGCTCGCATATCCTTTTAGATATATTCTGTGGGCCATAAGGCTGAGCAGTGAAGGGCCCAACCATAGACCTTTCAAAACACCTGGAGTTGTTAGACAGGTACACAGATATACCATATTAGATCCTCACTGCCTACCTTCTTCTGAAGAACTATAGCCAATACCACACCAAGGGAGACAGGAAGGGAAACCTGAACTACCACATCTGAGAAACTGCAAACTTTTGAGAATCCTACCCACCATTCATTTTTCTATTCCTTTAAACAATACATTGTGTTTCTACTAAAAGTATAGACTAATTTGACCAGAGTATAACAAGAATAAAAATCATGCTAGTCATTCAACTACTATCTGAGGCAGAATTCATAAGAAAGAACTTTTTTTCTTTTTAAAACTTATTATTAATTTTAAAAATTCTTTTCTTTTTAAATTTTGTGTTCCAGATACTTGCCCTTCCTCTTGTCCCTCCCCCACCCACTAAGGCAAGCAATATGATATAAATTATGCATGTGAAATCATAAAAAAAACATCTTTACTTAATAACCACAACACAAAAAGAAATAGAAAATTTTATTTTAATTTGCACTCTGAATTGATCAGTTCCTTCTCTTGAGGTAGAGAGCATTTGTTTTTTATCATGAGTCCTATGGAATTGTCTTGGATTATTTTATTGATCAGAGCAGCCAGGTCTTTCCCAGTTGATCACCGTTACAAGAATGCTGTTACTGTGCACAATTACTTGGTTCTTCTCCTTTCACTTTGCGTCAGTTCACATAGGTCTTTGCCATATTTTTTTTCTGAAATGACCCCCTCATCATTTCTTATACTAGCACACTAGTCTCCATCATAATCATATACCACAACTTGTTCAGCTATGCCTCAGTTGACGAGCATCCTCTCTATTTCCAATTCTTTGCCACCACAAAAAGAGCTGCTTTAAATATATTTGTATATATAGGTACTTTTCCTTTTGCTTTGATCTTTTTGGGCTAAAGACATAGTAGTGGTATTGCTAGATCAAAGGGTACGCACAGTTTTATAGCCGCTGGGGCATAATTCCTGATTTTTCTCCAGAACAGTTGGGCCAGTTCACTATTCCACAAAATGTCCACTAATGTATTAATTTTCTGTCATCTCTTCCAGAATTATCCATTTCTTTTTTCTATTTAGTATTTTCCCCTGAATTACATGTAAAAACACTTTTTAACTCTTGTTTTTTAAAATTTTTGAGCTCCAAATTCCCTCCCTCTCTCTGTCTGCTTCCCTCTCATTGAGAAGGCAAGCAATCTGATATGTGATACATGTGCTGTCCCTCAAAACATATCTCCATGTTAGTCATATTGATAGGGGAAAAAGATAAAAAAGCAAGAAAATGCAGAAATTAAGAAGAAATATGTTCCCATCTGCATTCAGACTCCACTAGTTCTTTCTCTGGAGGTGGATAGCATTTTCCATTAAAAGTCCTTCAGAATTGTTTTAGATCATTTTATTGCTGAAAATGACTAAGTCATTCATAGTTGATCATCATAAAATATTGTTACTACTATATAAAGAGTTCTCCTGGTTCAGGGTTTGGGAACCTGTGGTCTTGAGGCCATATGTGGCCCTCTAGGTCCTGAAGTGTGGCCCTTTGACTGAGTCCAAACTTCACAGAATAAATCCCCTTATTAAAAGGATAGGTTCTGTAAAATTTGGACTCTGCCAAAAGGCTGCATCAAAGACCTAGAAGGTCACATATGACCTCCAGGCCACAGGCTCCCCACCCTTGTACTTGGTTCTACTCACTTCACTTTGCATTAATTAATTCATGTAAATCTTCCCATTTTTTTTTTCTGAGAGCATCCTGGCCGTCATTTCTTACAGTACAATAGTATTCAATCACAATTATATAGAAACACTTGTTTAGCCATTCCCCAATTGATGGACATCCCCTTAACTTCCAATTCTTTGCCATCACTAAAAATAACAAAACAACGAAAACAAACAAAAAAGTGTTATAAATATCCTTGTACCTAGAGGTCCTTTTCCTTTTTGTTTTTTCCCCTCTTTTTGGAATACAAACCTAGTAGTGGTATTTCTTATTCAAAGGGTATGTCTGGTTTTATAGCCCTTTGGGCATAGTCCCAAATTGCTCTACAGAATGGTTGAATTTTTATACAATTTCACCAAAAGTGCATTAGAGTCTCAATTTTCCCATATCCCCTCCAACATCTGTCATGTTCCTTTTCTGTCAAATTAGCCCATCTGATATGCTTGGGGTGGTAGCTCTGAGTTATTGTAATTTGAATTTCTCTAATTAATAGTGATTTAAAGAATTTTTGTGTGACCATAGATAGCTTTGATTACTTCATCTGAAAACTGATTTCATAGCCTTTGACCATTTATCAATTGATGAATGGCTCTCATTTCTATAAATTTTACTCATGAATGAGGTCTTTATCAGAGCAACTTGCAGTAAATCACAGTTCTGATTACTATATACTTCCCTCTATTCTATTTCCACCGTGTTTATCCTATGCTTTTTCTGTTTGCTTTTATACTGTCCATTCTCAAAAGTGTTTTTCACTTTTCCTGGTCCATACTCTTTTCTCTCAGCCACCTGCCCTTCTCACATGCCCTTTCCCTTCTACTTTCCTGTGTGATAAGATAGATTCCTATACCCAATGTGCATGTATGTTATTCCCTCTTTGAGCCAATTCTGATGAGAGCAAGGGTCACATATATCTTCCCATACACTATTAAGATCTTTTATCAAAGAATTTACCCTATTCTACCCTTCTCTTTCCCCTTCTCACAGTGCAATCCTCTATTGCAACCTTTAATTTTATTTTTTTAGATAATCATCCCATCATATCTAACTCATACTTGTGCCCTCTGTCTATATATACACCTTCTAACTGCCTTAATATGAGAAAGGTTTTAGCAGTTACAAGTATCATTTTCCTATGTAAGAATGTGGACAATTTAACCTTATTGAATCCCTTCTGGTTTGTCTTTTCTGTTTACCTTTTTATGCTTTTCTCGAATCTTGTATTTGAAAGTTAAATTTTCTATTCAGTTCTGGTCTTTTCATGAGGAATTCTTGAAAGCTTTCTATTTCATTGAATAGCAATTTTTCCCCTGACAGATTATGCTGAGTTTTTCTGGGTAAATGATTCTTGGTTATGATCCTAGCTCTTTTGCCCTCCAGAATAACATATCTGAAGTCCTCTGATCCTTTAATGTAGAAATTGTTAAATCTTTTGTTATCTTGTGGCTCCATTGTTTAAAATGTTTTGGGGAGAGCTTAGGTGAGTCTCTGACTCCCCCAATATTTGCCATTTTTGATAGGTATAACTTAGTATCTCAGAGTTATTTTAATTTGCTTTTCTCTAATCAATAGTGATTTAGAACATTGCTTATATATATGTAGATAGCTTTTGTGGGTAGCTAAGTGGCAAAGTTGATAGAGTGCTAGGCTTAGAGTCAGGAAGTATCATCTTACTAAGTTCAAATCTTGCCTCAGATACTTACTAGCTGTGTAATACTGGGAAAGTCACTTAACCCTGTTTGCCTTGGCTTCTTCCTCTGAAAAATGAACTGTAGAAGGAAATGGCAAAGCACTCCAGTATCGTTGCCAAGAAAACCCCAATTTGGGACACAAAGAGTTGAGTATAACTCAACCAAAAAAATGATAGCTTTGATTTCTTTTTCTTGAAACTGCCTGTTCATATCCTTTGACCATTTATGATTTGGGGAATTTACACACACACACACACACACACACACACACACACACACACACACACAGATGAGGCTTTTATCAGAGAAACTAGTTGGAATTTTTTTATATTCCTTCAGGGTCTATGATGCATGTTAGGAAAATGTAGTTTCCCTGATTTTTTCTTTCAGTTAAGACTATTTTTCTTTTCTTATGTCTGAGGTCATGATTGACAAACATGCATTTTTTTTTTGCTTCAGTTGAATTCTAATAGATTTTGTTCCAGCCCTTTATTTTAAATTTGTATGACTTCTTGTTTTAAGTGTATCTCTTGTATATAATCTAGGTTGGATTCTGGGATGCAATCCATTCTGCTGTCCACTTCTGTTTTATGGGTGAGTTCATCTCATTCCCATTCACAGTTATGATTATTAACTTTGTATTTCTCACCATCCTATTTTCTTCTGTTTATCCTTTCTTACTTTATGCTATTTCTTCTCAAAACTCTCTTTTGTTTCTGACCACTGCCTCCCTTAATCCACCCTCCCTTCTATCAGCTCTTCCCTGACCAAGATATCTTATGCCCTCGCACTCCTTTATCCCATATTCCCTTTAACTGAGTGTGTGTGTGTGTGTGTGTGTGTGTGTGTGTATGTGTGCATTTCCCTCCTCATACCAATTCCAATGACAGTAAGGTTCAAGCATTGCCCACCATCCCCCCATTTCTCCTTCTCTCCACCATAAAATCTTCCTTGTATGTCTCTTTTAGGTGAGAAAATATTCCCCATTCTACCTCTCCCTTCCCCCTTCTCCCAGTGCATTCCTCTTTCTCATCACTATATATTTTTAGAGATTATGCCAACATCATCAACTCACATCCATACACTCTGTCTATATAGAAGTCTTCTACCTGTGCTAATAGTGATAAAGTTCTTAGGAATGGCAGCTATCATTTTCCCATATAAAAGCGATTACCTTATAATTAACTCTTTCACATTTACCTTTTTATGTTATTCTTGAGTCTGTGTTTGAATGTCATATTTTCTATTCAGGTCTGGTTTTTTTCATCAGGAATGCTTGAAAGTCCTCTATTTAATTAAATATCCATTTTCCCTCCAAAAGATTATACTCAGTGTTGCTGGGTAGGTTGTTATTGGTTGTAATTCTAACTTCATTGCCTTCCATAGTATCATATTACAAGCCCTCCACTCCTTTAATGTAGAATCTGTGAAATCTTGCATGATCCTGACTGTATATGATATTTAAATTGTTTCTTTCTGACAACTTGCAATATTTCCTCCTTGACCTAGGAGCTGTGGAATTCATCTATAATATACCTGGGAATTTTAATTTTGGGATTTTTTTTTGGGAGGTGATCAGTAAATTCTTTTGATTTCTAGTTTTAACCTCTGGTTTTAAAATATTCAGAAAGTTTTCCTTTACAATTTCTTAATAATTCTTAAATTATCTCTCCTTGATATATTTTCCAGGTCAATTGTTTTTCCAATGAGCTATTTCACATTTTCTTCTATTTTCTGATTCTTTTAACTTTGTTTCATTGTTTCTTGTAATCTCTTTGGGTTATTAGTGTCCACTTCCTTAATTCTAATTTTTAAGGAATTATTTTCTTTAGTGAGCTTTTGTATCTTTTTCAATTTGGCCAATACTGATTTTTATGGAGTTTTTTTTCCAGTGAATCACAGTGAATTACTACTAGGCGAATTCTGTTTTTTAAGGTGCTATTTTCTTCAGTGTACTTTTCTCCCTCTTTTACCACACCAATACTTCTCTTTTTATATGTTTTGCACTACTTTCATTTATTCTTTTCTAGTTTTTTCCTCTAATACTCTTATGTCATTCCTTAACTATTTCAAAAATCCTTGCTGGCTTGGGTTCTTTTACAATTTTTCTTTGAGACTTTGTTTATAGCTGTTTCAACAATCTGGCTAGCAGCATTGTGGGGGTGAAAGATCAACACAAACCCAACAACAAGCATGCTACCAGCTTGCTGCAAAATCCCAAGTTCTTTTGATCTGCTTTACTAGGGAAAGCAATGTTAAGGGTTAACAAGCTTACTTTAATTCAGCATACAAATACCATTCACTTAGTTCAGGGGAAAAAGTCAGCACCCTGAACTTCGGAACAAATACAAACAAGTTACGAACATCGACAGACAGACCAAATACAACTCACAGTTACCAACATCTAGGTTCAGCATGGGAGCTCATAACAAGGGCTGGCCCAGAGTAACACATGCCACCATGGCTCTGGGTAAGAGCTATGAAAAATAGAAAGCTACCCCCTGGTTTTATATCTTTTTCAGGGTCAAGGGTAAGTCACACATGCGACTCACCCACGTGACCTAAAATCCACAAAGAGGCAACTTAAACCCACGTCGTCTAAAAGCCTCTGAGGTGGCAGAGCCAAGATGGTGGCTGGTAAGCACGGACTAGAGTGAGCTCAGTACACGAGTCCCTCCAAAAACCTATAAAAATGGCTCTGAACCAATTCTGGAATGGCAGAACCCACAGAACAGCAGAGGGAAGCAGGGCTCCAGCCCAGGACACCCTGGATGGTCTCTGGGTGAGGTCTATTCCACACGGAGCTGGGAGCTGGGAGCTGGGAACGGAGTGGAGCAGAGCCCAGCCTGAGCGGCGTGGACGATCCAGACCAGAAGCCGGGCGGAGGGGGCCCTAGCGCCCTGAATATGTGAGCTGTGGCAGTTACCAGAACCCTCGACCCACAAACACCAAAGACTGCGGAGAAGGTTAGTGGGAAAAGCTGCGGGAGTGGAAGGAGTTCGTGGTTCGGCTTCCAGCCCTGGGGGCAGCGGAGGTGGGGCAGCTACAGCTGTTGTTACTTCCGACTCCAGGCCCACCTGGTGAGAGGAATTGAGTGGCGGATCAGAGCAGGAGTGCAACAGCCTGCTAAAGACCTAAGCCCAGTCTGGATTGGGGGTCCTTGGGGAAGGAGGAGTGCGGCTCTGACAGAGCTGGCACCTCCCCCCCAAACGTAGAACATAGAACTCGTAAGTCCACAAGCAGTCATACTCCACTGAAAAACTCAAGGGTCAAGTTAGTTGGTTGGGAATATGGCCAGGCAGCGAAAACGCACCCAGATTCAGTCTCAGACTTTGGATTCTTTCTTTGGTGACAAAGAAGACCAAAACATACAGCCTAAAGAAGACAACAAAGTCATAGAGCCTATAACCAAAGCCTCCAAGAAAAACATGAACTGGCCCCAGGCCATAGAAGAACTCAAAAAGGATTTGGAAAAGCAAGTTAGAGAAGTAGAGGAAAAATTGGGAAGAGAAATGAGAAGGATGTGAGAAAACCATGAAAAACAAGTCAATGACTTGCTAAAGGAGACCCAAAAAAATACTGAAAAATACACTGAAGAAAACAACACCTTAAAAAACAGACTAACTCAAATGGCAAAAGAGCTCCAAAAAGCCAATGAGGAGAAGAATGCCTTGAAAGGCAGAATTAGCCAAATGGAAAAGGAGGTCCAAAAGACCACTGAAGAAAATACTACTTTAAAAATTATATTGGAGCAAGTGGAAGCTAGTGACTTGATGAGAAATCAGGATATTATAGAACAGAACCAGAGGAATGAAAAAATGGAAGACAATGTGAAATATCTCCTTGGAAAAACCACTGAGCTGGAAAATAGATCCAGGAGAGATAATTTAAAAATTATTGGACTACCTGAAAGCCATGATCAAAAAAAGAGCCTAGATACCATCTTTCAGGAAATTATCAAGGAGAACTGCCCTGATATTCTAGAGCCACAGGGCAAAATAGAAATTGAAAGAATCCATCGATCGCCTCCTCAAATAGATCCCAAAAAGAAATCTCCTAGGAATATTGTTGCCAAATTCCAGAGCTCCCAGATCAAGGAGAAAATACTGCAAGCAGCCAGAAAGAAACAATTTGAGTATTGTGGAAGCCCAATCAGAATAACCCAAGATCTGGCAGCTTCTACATTAAGAGATCGAAGGGCTTGGAATGCGATATTCCGGAGGTCAATGGAGCTAGGATTAAAACCTAGAATCACCTACCCAGCAAAACTGAGTATCATGTTCCAAGGCAAAATATGGAGTTTCAATAAAATAGAGGACTTTCAAGCTTTCTCAGTGAAAAGACCAGAACTGAATAGAAAATTTAACTTTCAAACACAAGAATCAAGAGAAGCATGAAAAGGTAATCAAGAAACAGAAATTGCAAGGGACTTACTAAAGTTGAACTGTTTTGTTTACATTCCTACATGGAAAGATGATGAGTATGATTCATGAGACCTCAGTATTAGGGTAGTTGAAGGGAATATGCATGTATATATATATATATATATATATATATATATATGTTTATATATATATAAGTGAATGTGTATGTATGTATATATCTATGTGTATATGTATGTATGTGTATGTATGTGTATATATATATATGTGTGTTTATATATATATGTAAAAGAGAGAGAGCAGACACAGGGTGAGTTGAAGATGAAGGGAAGATATCTAAAAGAAATAAAATGAAATTAAGGGATGAGAGAGTAACATACTGAGAGAGGGAGATAGGGAGAGATAGAATGGGGTGGATGATCTCGCATAAAGGTGGCAAGAGGAAGCAGTTCTATGGGAGGAGGGGAGAGGGCAGGTGAGGGGGGAATGAGTGAACCTTGCTCTCATCAGATGTGGCCTGAGGGGGAATACGATACATACTCAGTTGGGTATCTTACCCCACAGGAAAGAAGGGGGAGGAAGATAAAAAAAGAAAAAATAAAAGGCAGGGGGATGAGGGAGGGGAGGGCAGATGGGGGTGGAGGTAATCAAAACAAACACTTTGGAAAGGGGACAGGGTCAAGGGAGAAAATTCAATAAAGCGGGATGGGTTGGGAAGGAGCAAAATGTAGTTAGCCTTTCACAACATGAGTATTGTGGAAGGGTTATACATAATAATACATCTGTGGCCTAGGTTGAATTGCTCAACTTCTTAGGGAGGGTGGGTGGGAAGGGAAGAGGGAAGAGAATTTGGAACTCAAAGTTTTAAAATCAGATGTTCAAAGACAAAAAAAGTTTCTATATGCAACTAAAAAATAAGATACACAGGCAATGGTGTGTAGAAATTTATCTTGCCCTACAAGAAAGGAAGGGAAAAGGGGATGAGAGGGGAGGGGTGTGATAGAGGGGAGGGCTGACTGGGGAACAGGGCAACCAGAATATAAGCCATCTTGGAGTGGGGGGGAGGGTAGAAATGGGGAGAAAATTTGTAATTCAAAATGTTGTGAAAATCAATGCTGAAAACCAAATATGTTAAATAAATAAATTGCATTTAAAAAAGAAAAAAAAAAGCCTCTGATGTTCCAAACATGTCACTAAAACTCATGTGTAAACCAGGCCCTCTACTGTGGCAAGGAGGTCACCAAAGACTCTCAATCTAATCAAGGAAACAAAGGCCAAACTCTTCAAGGGCACTTGGTTGAACTGAGTGCTAAGAGCGTGTCTTGTTTACCAATGTATTGTCATTCTCTAAGTTTATACCTTCATCTTCCCTGCTACTGTAGTAGCTTTTTATGGTCAAGTTCTTTTTTTTTGTAGCTTGCTCATTTTCTAGTATTAAAGTAGGGCTCTGCTCACCTGGGGATAGGGAGGCACTGTTCCAAGCATCAAGCTTTTTTTGTGCTGCTATTTTCAGAGCTAGTTCTTGGGGTCTGCAAGTTTTCAGTGCTTCCAAGGTAGTGTTATCCTAGGAGACATGTGGTCGTAGGTCTTCTGGTCTGCTCTCTGCTCTTTATCCAGGAAGGGGCCCTGATCCCCTGCAACTTTAAGTACTAGTGTTTTTCTTGGCCCTGGAACTGTGACCAAGTCCCCTGTTCTCCTGCAGCCCCAAGTGGTACCACTCCTCTTGGCCCTGAAACTTTGACCATGGCACCTGCTCCCTTATGACCAATCAGAAGCACTCCTTTCTACCTAGAAACTGCAACCCTGAACTGCTTATGGAGAATAGAGGTTCCAATCAGCTTCAGATGCACCCAGGACTTCAAAGGGTCCTCTGCAATCCTCTGTTCCCCTTACAGTCTCTAAGCTGAGAGATTCTAAATCTACTGCTGCTGCCACTGCCCATGTCTTGGCTACCTCCAAGGACAGTAGCTTGTGCCACTGCCATGCTCTGGGCTTGCATTCACCCTCACATTACATACCTCTTACACACTTCCTAAGTTGTTTTAGACTGAAAAAAATATCTCCCTCTGACCTTTTGTTGGCTCTGCTGGCCCAAAATCTGATTCGAGGCATTATTTTAAAGATTTTTGGAGGGGAAGATTGAGAGAGTTCAGCTGAGTCCTGACCTGTACTCTGCCATCTTCATACTAAGTATTCTTGATTCCAGTTCCATAAGCTTCAATACCTGATTATAAATCTCTACTTAGATCCTAGTTGTGTGACATGGAGTAAGTCACTTAGCCTCTTTAAGTCTCAGTTTCCTCATCTGGAAAATGGCCATAATAATAATATATACTTCTCTAGATTTTTATGAAAACCAAATGAGATAATGTATCTAAAGTCAATGAGTTAGCATACTAGTATTTTTTAAGTGCTTACTATTTTCCAAGCACTGTGCTAAATTCTAGGGAGGCAAAAAAACAAAACAAAACTCAAAAACAGGAACCTTGCCCTGTATAGTATATAGGATACCCCTTCTTTTTTTTCCTCCTGGACATATGGTACTAGGTGTCCTCCCATGCTTCCCTATTTCTATCAATGCACTACATTTTCAGAGTATCCAATACCATTGAAAAGTCCCCATACCAGGTAGTCATTTCTTCACTAACTAATGCAACATAAACTTCTCAGTCACTAAAAGAGGTCCTAGCCCATTGGAAACTACAGAAGGAATAAACTGACTAGGAAACTAATTATACAGAGTAAGCAATCTATGGGCATAGCTACATGTCTCCAAACTGTACTTGTAATTTCTGTGCCTACTTTCTTCAGGAGGAAACATGTCATTATAACAATTAGTAATCTGTAGAGGCCTTAATGTGTCTTGCTGGCTTTGCCATTTACCTCAATGGTCCTCCTTATTCATGAGATTAGCTTTTCTGGAACAGCTCTTTAGGGAACTGTTTATATCTGATAATGTTTACCAAACATTATGCTTTAAATTTGTGATGTCCGTATTTACAATTCTTTCAGCTTGGGGTAAGCAGTATCTTAGACTGAATGTTTCCTTTCAAACTAAAATCTTTCTATTTGGATTTGGAAATTCTTTTTGACCTGGGATTTTGCCAGCTTTTTAAAGTTATAAATGGGAGCAAACACATCTGGGCAAATAAATTTTAACATAGATAAACATAACACCTATTTATAATTAAAAGCTTACCAGGACTACTAGAGCACTCTTTGAATTGGTCTTTCTGCCAGGTCACTGATGAAATAATCTTCCGAAAGCAGACTTCCTAAAATCCATACCACTTTCCTGTTCAAGAAACTTCATTCTATTTTCTCACTGGTGAAGTACTAATTAATTACCCTTACATTTAATGACTCCAAAATTTTTTTCTCTAACCTATTTTATTAGTTTTATTGCATATTACTCTCCTACCAACTTTTCTCTAATCTTGTCCTTTTCTCTCCTGTCCCCAAGAATTGGCCTAGTATTTATCTTATGCTTAGAACTTTTTTCTTCCTCATTTCCACCTGTTGAAACCTGTCTTTGTTTAAGATCAAGTGAAAGTCAAATGTTCTCTTAAAACTCTGCTAATTTCTTTCTCAATTCCCCACCCCCCAAATTCTTTTTTTCTAGATCTCTTCTGGTAAGGGGGCTTGTCTGAATGTGTTCAGATCACCTAACATAGAGTTACCCTGTTTCCCTGAGTTCTTAAACCACCTGATATTAGATACCTCCTTTAATTGGCTGCTGAACTGGAAAAGGTAGTGTCTTTTTAACTAGCCAGAGACAGTAGTTCTTTCTTTCCTGCTTCTTGCAGAATGTAAAGATGAAGTTCATCTACCACAAAAAGGCCATGAACTGAACCAGGAGGGGAAATACCTTTTGCCCCCTTTCTTATTTATCCCAGCTCTGAGAAATGGATTTGTTTCTGTTTTGTGTTGTTCTTCTGAGTTTCAGCAGCCAGTGATGATCCTACACTTAACCAAGGAGTTCAAGCCATCACAATCCTAGAGCCTGGATTTCAGGTGAGATGTTTGCAGGGTGCCAAAACTTGAGTCTGAGGGGTTTTTTGGGGGGTGGGGAGGGGAAGTTGACCTGGAATTTAGGACTGTGCTCTATGGAAATTGCACTAACATATGAACATAATCCCTTTTTCCTGCCTCAGAGACTGAGGTATGCAAAGGGAGAGAAAGATTAAGTCCCATGTATTGGAGAGTAAATTTGTGTCTTTGTTATTATACACTTTGAATAAATATTCCTTTGATTAAATGGATTACATAGGATTCAAAAGACTCATCCATAAAATGGAGAAAATACTATAGGTGGGAACTAGAGCCAATGGTGCCAAATCTCCCCAATTCCTCTTTAAATGTACTGGAGAACCCTGGAAGAAGTGTGAAATATAACATAACTAGCCTTGAGGTGGTGGGGGCCAGAGGAGACATTGTTATACTTCCGTAATAGTTAACATCTATGTAGAAATTTAAGGTTCACAAAAATGACTTCCTAATAGAAATATTGAAAATAAGGCAGGGTCAGTATTATTGTCCCTATTTTAAAAGTCTCAGAGGGGTTAAGAGATTTGATGAACAGAGCCAGGGCGCAAATTCATTTTGCTTCTGACTGTTTTTATTTACCATATTGCTTCTCCTTTGCCTCTAATGTTATACTTATTTGATATTTGCTGTATCCCCAATTAGATTTTACTTTAAAGCAAAGATTCAGTTGTTTTTCAATTTTGTGTTTTTTCCAATTAAGTTCCTTGAATTCAGTAGATATTTCATACCACTGATAATACATAGTGTTTACAGAGTGCTTTCAGGTTTACAAAGTGTTCTCTCTCTCTCTCTCTCTCTCTCTCTCTCTCTCTCTCTCTCTCTCTCTCTCTGTGTATATATATATGTATACATATATATACACATATACATACAAACACATATATGTCTATATATGTACATACACACATATGCACACACCCCTATATTTCTATATTTTATATATTTATCTTATTTGATCCTTACAGTTACCCTGAGAGTTAAGTATTACTTAGTATTATTAATTCCTTAATTATTTATAATTCCTTAAGTATTATTCCTCATTATATAGATGAGGAAATCAAGGGTCCAAGCAATTGACAATGTTTATTGCATTGAATAAAATCGATATAGACCTTTATAACATTCAATGTCTTTTCCTTTGATCTTTCTATCTCCAGTGCGTAACATTCTATCTGTCTCTAATGTAATAGGTATTTAATAAGTGATTGTTGAGTGATTAATGCCTCTTCTGTATAACAGCCATTCAAATAAAGATAACTCTTCTGTTCTCCCTGTCTTCTGTTTTCTTTCTATTTCCTTTATTTTATCTTCATATTGCATGCACTTAAGACATAGCCTCATCCTGGTCATCTACCTTTTAATGTCCTAGAGGTTATCATTGCTTTTCCCAGAAATGAATATAACACTCCAGATGTCATATGAAAAGGGTATAGTACAATAGAACCGTTACTTCCCAAGACGTGGGCATTGTATTTCTTTATTGACTGAGATTATAGTAGCCATCTTGGCTGCCATATTGTACTTTTGACTCCAGTTAAACAAATAGTTCACTAAAAACCCAAGAAATATTGGTCTTCACAATGCCAATATAATTATCATGTGTCAATAACATAAGCCAGGCTTGAATAATGCAAGTTTGTGTATGATCTACTTTTCTTTAATCCCGCTCCTATGGAAGAGATAAAATGGGTCCCCTCTTCTATGTAAGAGCTGTCACTGTCTCTAATGATAAATCTCTCACATATTATTGAAGTTTATTCCCAGTTCAGTTAGAACATTGCTTCTCTGGCTCCCTGGATCACAGAACCATAAGCTTTTGAGCTGAAAGAGATATTAGGTATATCTAATCCCATTTCCTTGTTTTAGACTTGAGGAAACTGATTTTTTGATAACTGAAATCACCTGTCAGATCCACAGAGATTAGGTGAATCAAAATTCAGATAGTGATTCTCTGACTTTGAATGTTCTTACTCTGCTGGAACTGCTGGTTGTTTACCTCTTTCTAAAAACCATGAAGAGAACTTTTCTTAAAGAGGAATGTTGCCAGCAGGTGGAGTCGCTAATCAATCAGTCCAAGTATTTATTGAATGTTTGTCATATCCCAGGCTCTGTGATAAACTCTGGGCATACAAAGATAGGTCAAATATGGTCTCTGTCCTAATAGTTATATATAAGTATCGTATAAAGAGATTGAAGGTAATCTTAGAGGAGAAGACTCTAGAAGCATGGGAAACTAGAAAAGGCTTCTTGCAAAATGTATAGTTTCATGGGATTAACAGTTGGTTACTGCCAGCCATGGATCTATTGGGTTATCATAATGAAAGCATAGAGGCAACAATGCATCCTTGCATCATGCACAATGCATCCTTGTATGTGTTTAAAATAGCTCTGTAGGGTAGACAATTGGGGCTATTTTGACACAATAAACACACACTGAGATCTGGCACTTGGTCTTATTCACTAAGTCAGTACAAAGTAAATATATATTAAATTGAATTTCAAATAACTCTCACTTTAATTTTGTGACTTAGGAATCATTGCAATACCTCAATAAAATTGATAAAGTCTATTTTTTGAATTTTGGTTTGTGAACGTGAGTTGTTTCAGTTCCTCAGTACGGTTTTCCCTGAGCCATGTGTTGATGTACTTCTCATGGAACTCAAAGTCACAGGGGAGGACACGCAAGCAGCCTGGGCTGCAACTTACTGGGGCAGATGACCCACATGCTCGGCTCTTGTGAAGGAGGGCTTGGACCTTGTGGTGCCAGGCTCTCAGAGGCCGACATTTTCATCTCTGCCAGCAGCATGTCTTTGCGCTCGTGGATCAGGCGGCAAGTGGTCAGCATGGCCAGCCCGACCACCTCCCTCCCTGGCTCTATGAGGATCCCACACAAATACTGCTCTAATTCTGCGGGATCGCCCTTCTCCAGCCGTGGGCTCCCAGTTCTTACAGAGCAGGGCACCTTTGGCATACTCTCTGGCCAGGGAGGAATACGGAAAATCCTCGCAGCCCTGGCTGTTTGCCTGCCTCGATCCCGCCATCCCCGAGGAGTGCTCTGCCCCATAACAAGGCGAAGTTCACGGCGGCAGCCAAGAACATGCCGGCGGCTCCCGGGCCTGAACCACAAGATAGGACAGGCACTCTTCACCCAAGACCAAACTGAGATATTCCCTCAAACACCAGGGAGGCCATTCCACCACAGTGACCCATGCAGGGAGTACTGCCTGTAACCTTCCCCTCTGCTGATGCCTTCAAGTAAACACTCATTCGCAAATCCTAGTTGTCTGCTTGCCTGAGTCCTCTCTTCCCACCGTCCTGAGAGCTTGTAGTTCTAAGTTCTTAATGGCTACCATCAGAGTATATATATCCTTTTTAGGGCACCAGGGCTTCATACCTCTAGTGACCTAATTAGGAAAAGCCTCCCTTAATCAAGCTTCCCTTAACTAACTCCACCTGAGGCTTATTAAGGGGATTAATGGGCAGGGAAGATCTTTAATCACCTTAGGTATCAGCAAGGCAATAAACACAATATCAAAGATAATCATGAATATGCCTATGTAGTTCTGCATTGCAAGGTATGAGAGGATGTCCATAAAGAAGGTAAAAGAAGTATAACATTTATTCAGACAACAGAAAATCACATCCCATAACCAAACGTTCAGCTCCCATGGCCAGTCAGCCCACTTTATCATAACAGCAAGGAACTTAAACACCAGGCCTGAAGCCTGGCCATCCCAAAACCTCTCTGACCATCTGCTGGGTCTTCCCAAAACAAACTCACAGTACAGTTAAGTCAGCCTGTTTAGTTCTAACAATCAGGAGAGCAGTCATTAGCAGCCATAACATCTTTTTCGCAGTATTTCCTGTGACAACTTCCTTTTCCTGTCAGGAAGCTCCTCCCACCACATATGCCTTAGGCTTCCTGTGGTGTATGCAGGTCACATGGCCTATTATTGGGTGGGAAAGATCTTCAAATCCAAATTGCTACTACAGGGCCCCAAAATCTTTCTTACCCATTACATAGGGCAATGGGAATTCTTGGATAACTGGTGTCGACAGAACTTTCTACAACAATATAACAGGGATAACACAAAATAAGTATATAAAACAGTGTCATCATTCTCCCCTCGAATGAATGAACCTCAAAATCTTGGGTTAAGGGGCAAAAGTCTTGTCCTCCAAAGCTTCTCCCTGCTGAAATTGGACATAGAGATGTCCCTGCCCCAAGAGATTAAGAGTCCCATTTGAGAGGTCAGTTCTTTAGCAAGCTGGCATCTGGAAGGTTGATGCCAGGTCCAGGGATGACACATCACAGTTGTGGACAGGTCTAGAGATGACACATCGTAGTCATGGACAGGTCCAGAGGTGACATCCAAACACATCAGAGGGTGACAACTGGCTTAAGCCATCAGGCATCTGCAGGTGGATGGTACTAAGCCTGCAGGAAACAAATCTCACAAACAAATTTAATAGACAAAAGCCAAAAAGAAACAGAGACTATCATAGACTCATTCACAATAGAATACATGAGTGAAGGCTACAATTTTATAATCATTTTCTCCTGGGTAAACCACTGTTACTTATACATAAGTGTACCACGACACTGTCTTTCCCATGTGCTATAATTTCTGCAGCCTTTGGAACATTGTCCAGCTTCCGTTTTACCCAGGCTTTAGCTCCCAATTTTATTCTATTGGAAGAACCAAGTACTTCCTTTCCTCTGATAGTTATTTCGGAAGGAGGGTTAGTTTTCACCAGGGGTATTGTTTCACAAGGAATAATAATCAATTGAACTATTCTATCATTTTTACACAACTGTATAGGTTCTTCACCTAAATTCTGGAGTGTCACAATAATTTCTTCTCGATAACTAGAATCTATCACTCTAACCAATACATATTCCTTGAGCGGCTAATTAAGGTTTAGGTAATATCTGTACAAAATTATTCTTAGGGATTCTTATACATATCCCAGTAGAGATTTCTCTTATCTCTTTTCTATCCAACCAAAAGTTCTCTAAACAGTGTAAATCATATCCTGCCAAACCAGGTATTCCTGGATATGGTGGTGGTACATCTTCCCTCACAGTCCAATACTTAATATTTTGGATCTTATGTGTTTGCTGTTTTCTAATTTGCAGATTCAGGGTCATCATTCTTTCTAGAGGTGTACTTCCTCCTAATGGTCTATTATTAAATTATGTAAAGCAGTGAACAAATTATCCTTCCAATGTTTATAGGAATTATTACAACTTAACTTTCTTAACTGTTCTTTCAACAGTCCATTCATTCTTTCTATCAACCTAGATGCTTATGGATAATACGGAATATGATATATCCACTGTATATTGTTTAATACATAATCTCTTCATCTCATTAACTTTGAAATGGGAACCATTGTCACTTTGAATCTGCATTGGGGTTCCATAATATAGACTTATAACATTAGAGTTTTACAGGTGTTTTTCTGGGTTGCATTTTTATAATATATATAGTACACCTGAATAGGTGTCAACACAAGTAAATATAAATTTGCATCCTTTATCTTGGGATGGTGGTCCAATATAATCTGTCTGCCAAATCTGGGCTGGAACTTTTCCCCATGTTATTTCTCCAGTTAGTACCCGAGGAATGGTTTGTTTCTTTTCCAATTGACATATATGACATTCCTCTGTTACTTGCTTTAACAATGAATAAGAGATACTAATACCTTGATCTTATGCCCACTGATGTGTGGCTTGGACCCCTAAATGGCTGGCCATTTGGTGGACCCATTTTGCTAGTATTGGATCATCAGTTGGTGTCAAAGTAGGGGCAATATGTTCAGTAGCAATCTTTGCTAGTTGGTTAGCATTTCCTATGACATAACTTCCTTTTCCTGTCAGGAAGCTTCTGACACCACATATGTCTTAGGCTTCCTGTGACATAAGCAGGTCACATGGACTATTAATGGGTTGGGAACA
The DNA here is from genome assembly GCF_011100635.1 of Trichosurus vulpecula. Lineage (NCBI taxonomy): Eukaryota > Metazoa > Chordata > Mammalia > Diprotodontia > Phalangeridae > Trichosurus > Trichosurus vulpecula. The sequence continues at coordinate 93,406,579 of NC_050581.1, read as the reverse complement.
TCTCCAAATTGCTACTACACTTTTTAATACCCTACTACCATCCATATGGCTAAGATGGAATAAGAAGTTACAGAAAACAAGCTTCTTTGGATTTCTGACCATAATGTTTAATAGAGCTAACAGGATATACACTCTCTACTTCATAATAATAGTCACTAGTCACAAGGCAATTCACCATCTTCTGGGTGTAACCATTTCTGAATGTGATAATGGTTTTAAAAAAATATGTTCAGGCTATCGATTTACACATATAATAGACCTCTATTCAGACCCCTTAGGCCTTAGCAAGAAATTATATGTGTTACAATCAGATTAGAAAGGCACTATGAAGGCACTACATATCTTACTCATATAAAATACTAGTCTGAATGTCATGGTGCAGCTATTTTTCTTTTGTAGTTTTGCTCTATATATTTTGAAGTACATAAAATAGACAATTTCCAAAAGCTAAGAAATTGAATGTAGTAGCAGTTCTTTTAAACCCAAATTTGGTAGAAAATGGTAGAAAAATGTTACCTAGGAACTATGCTGAAGACTATACTCTTAAACCACACTTAAGGATGTGATCAGGAAACCATTTTTTTAGAGAACTCCTCAGCACATTGAGCTGATGAGAACTCTAAAAGAGGAGTGCTGTCTTATTGGGTCTTGAGCTAAGTAACTTGAGCTAAGCAACTTCAAACTTTTTTTTGGAGGGGGAAAGGCAGTGCAATTGGGGTTAAGTGACTTGCCCAAGGTCACACAGCTAGTAGGTGTCAAGTGTCTGAAGCCAGATTCAAACTCAGGTCCTCCTGACTCAGGGGTTGGTGCTGTATTCACTTCACTACCTAGCTGCCCCCTCCTCCGCCTTTGTTTTTAGAGGGATGGTCAAGTTAAAGTTTGGTAAGGTGGTCAACTTTGCATTAGCAATACAAAGACAGAATGAGGCCAACAATTTTGAACAACTAAGCCCCACTTAAATCCAATTCAAATGAAAGTAAAGGTGCCGTACATGATTTCATTGATCTTCTTCTAGAATGAAGGGCAAACAACAACTTTACCACCAGCAACAGCAATACAAAGCTGAAAACCATTGCCATTTTACTCAACAGGGATATATCATAGGAAAAAGGCATTTTTAAATTGGTCATGGGGGCTATAAGGGATGACCTCAGAGGTCACCTAGGTCACATCCTCATTCTTCAATTGAAGAAACAGGAGGAGAAAAATTACAAGTGTAACTTTGCCCTAGGTTACACAGGTAGTAATATTCAAATTTGAACTCAGGTCCTCTGAATCCAGAATTAGCACTCTTTCTACTCTTAGAGACTGTCCCCATTCACAAAGAATGTAAGATACTTGAGGGCAGGTCTGGCTTGTTTTTGTCTCTGTGTTCCTAGTGCTTAGCATACGTCCTGACACAACAAATGAATACTGAATTGAACTGAGAAAGGTAGACACCAGAAGGCAAAGGATTATGCCAATGGCTTTGTTATATTGGCCAAGGGGTCAAGATGATAGCAGTTCAGGGGTCAGAGAGGTATACCTGGCCAGTCCTGAGCTCACTCTCTGACCCTGGTTCTTTTCTAATCTAGTGGATTTGGAGGCCTTAATCATAGAACTGCTCATCTGCAATTTATTAGATGACTAATAAATGGCAACAAGAAGTCTTAAAAGTAAGACTGCCATTGAGCAGCATACTCATCCTCTTGGATATGGAGAAGAAACCCTCACTTGGTGTCATGTTGGGGCACAGGGAAGGCCTGCTGTTCTTCAGCACTACTTGCTATTCACTGAGGTATTCATTTTTACCATTAGCCCTTCATGACTTTCTTTTAAGACTTTCATATTTATTAAAATACAACTACTTCTAGGAGTCATCAGATATTTACATACAAATATGAATGGACTTTGAACTCTTTCCCAATGAATTCTTTTTTTGGGGAGAAGTAAAAAATTCAAAGGCACTGATTACTCAGAAGGTGACAAGACGAGGTGAGAGGGGCAGCATTAAACTACATAACAGTGAAACCAAGGACATAAAAAATGAATTCCTTCACTTCACAGTATTTCCTAGCAGAGTATCACAGTGCCCACTCTACTATATGGCATATACTTATAGCTATATACCTATATTTAACAGACACATAATTCTTGGCGTCTCGAAGATGATTTATCAGGATCACCTACAAGTCATGTTTAACATTGAGGATACAATAATCAAAAATGATATCTCACTATATACCCATAGTTATTGAAAATGGTAATCCATTATTACTGGAAGGCCTCCAAGATCAAATATAAAATATTATTTTTGAGATTCAAAGGCCTTCATAACCTATTGCCCACCTTTCTAGTCTTCTCCAATGGCATTGGTCCCCTTGCTTTTCCTCGCAGAAGAAACGTCATCTTCAAAAACCAGGCATGTCACTGGCTAATACGCATGCCTGGAGTCCTCTCTCTTTTTATCATAGCTTCCTGGATTCCCTGGATTCCTTCAAGCACCAGATAAAATCATACCTTTTACAAGAAACCTTTCCTGGTCCCCTTTAATTCTAGCACCTTCACTCTATTGATTATTTCTGATTGATCCTGTATATAGCTTGTTTTTTCTTGGTTGATTACATTTTATCACTCTCAGAAGAGGGTGACCCTATAGGGTCATTGAGAGCAGGGACTATATATTTGCTTGTCTTTATATTCTTAGCACTTATCACAATGCCTGGCACATGGTGGGCAAACAGAATAACTGACTTTTTCCAATGGATGTTCTTAATTCACATAAAGTACCCAAGTACACAATGGGAGAGCCACCTGAGATGAACTGGTAGCTCCTGGAAAGCTAGCAACTTGATACAGGTTATATATAGGTTTCACCATTTTTAAAGGAAAAATACAACTGCATTCACTCATGAAAACTTTTGGGTTCAATCCAGATTTTTCTTTAGTCATAGTCCTAGCTCTATATTGAAATCGGTTAATTGTTGTTGTTGACTGAGTCAAATGACCCAACTTTGCTTGGGATTGTTATTGGTATGGTCCTAATTTCTTTTTTTTTTTAAATTTTATTTTTTTAATTTTTTTTTTTACGATTTTTTTTAAATGCAATTTATTTATTTAACATATTTGGTTTTCAGCATTGATTTTCACAACATTTTGAATTGCAAATTTTCTCCCCATTTCTACCCTCCCCCCCACTCCAAGATGGCTTATATTCTGGTTGCCCTGTTCCCCAGTCAGCCCTCCCCTCTATCACCCCCCTCCCCTCTCATCCCCTTTTCCCTTCCTTTCTTGTAGGGCAAGATAAATTTCTACACACCATTGCCTGTGTATCTTATTTTTTAGTTGCATATAAAAATTTTTTTGTTTCTGAACATCTGATTTTAAAACTTTGAGTTCTAAATTCTCTTCCCTCTTCCCTTCCCACCCACCCTCCCTAAGAAGTTGAGCAATTCAACCTAGGCCACACATGTATTATTATGTATAACCCTTCCACAATACTCATGTTGTGAAAGGCTAACTACATTTTGCTCCTTCCCAACCCATCCCGCTTTATTGAATTTTCACCCTTGACCCTGTCCCCTTTCCAAAGTGTTTGTTTTGATTACCTCCACCCCCATCTGCCCTCCCCTCCATCATCCCCCCGCCTTTTATTTTTTTATTTTTTTTTATCTTCCTCCCTCTTCTTCCCTGTGGGGTAAGATACCCAAGTGAGTATGTATGGTATTCCCCCTCAGGCCACATCTGATGAGAGCAAGGTTCACTCATTCCCCCCTCACCTGCCCTCTCCCCTCCTCCCATAGAACTGCTTCCTCTTGCCACCTTTATGTGAGATAATTCACCCCATTCTATCTCTCCCTATCTCCCTCTCTCAGTATGTTACTCTCTCATCCCTTAATTTCATTTTATTTCTTTTAGATATCTTCCCTTCATCTTCAACTCACCCTGTGTCTGCTCTCTCTCTTTTACATATATATATATATATAAACACACATATATACACATACATACACATACATACACATACACATAGATATATACATACATACATACATATATATATATACATATATATATATACATATATATATATATATATACATATGCATATTCCCTTCAACTACCCTAATACTGAGGTCCCATGAATCATACTCATCATCTTTCCATGTAGGAATGTAAACAAAACAGTTACAACTTTAGTAACTCCCTTGCAATTTCCGTTTCTTGATTACCTTTTCATGCTTCTCTTGATTCTTGTGTTTGAAAGTCAAATTTTCTATTCAGTTCTGGTCTTTTCACTGAGAAAGCTTGAAAGTCCTCTATTTTATTGAAACTCCATATTTTGCCTTGGAACATGATACTCAGTTTTGCTGGGTAGGTGATTCTAGGTTTTAATCCTAGCTCCATTGACCTCCGGAATATCGCATTCCAAGCCCTTCGATCTCTTAATGTAGAAGCTGCCAGATCTTGGGTTATTCTGATTAGGCTTCCACAATACTCAAATTGTTTCTTTCTGGCTGCTTGCAGTATTTTCTCCTTGATCTGGGAGCTCTGGAATTTGGCAACAATATTCCTAGGAGATTTCTTTTTGGGATCTATTTGAGGAGGCGATCGATGGATTCTTTCAATTTCTATTTTGCCCTGTGGCTCTAGAATATCAGGGCAGTTCTCCTTGATAATTTCCTGAAAGATGGTATCTAGGCTCTTTTTTTGATCATGACTTTCAGGTAGTCCAATAATTTTTAAATTATCTCTCCTGGATCTATTTTCCAGCTCAGTGGTTTTTCCAAGGAGATATTTCACATTGTCTTCCATTTTTTCATTCCTCTGGTTCTGTTTTATACTACCCTGATTTCTCATAAAGTCACTAGCTTCCACTTGCTCCAATCTAATTTTTAAAGTAGTATTTTCTTCAGTGGTCTTTTGGACCTCCTTTTCCATTTGGCTAATTCTGCCTTTCAAGGCATTCTTCTCCTCATTGGCTTTTTGGAGCTCTTTTGCCATTTGAGTTAGTCTGTTTTTTAAGGTGTTGTTTTCTTCAGTGTATTTTTCAGTATTTTTTTGGGTCTCCTTTAGCAAGTCATTGACTTGTTTTTCATGGTTTTCTCACATCCTTCTCATTTCTCTTCCCAATTTTTCCTCTACTTCTCTAACTTGCTTTTCCAAATCCTTTTTGAGTTCTTCTATGGCCTGGGGCCAGTTCATGTTTTTCTTGAAGGCTTTGGTTGTAGGCTCTGTGACTTTGTTGTCTTCTTTAGGCTGTATGTTTTGGTCTTCTTTGTCACCAAAGAAAGAATCCAAAGTCTGAGACTGAATCTGGGTGCGTTTTCGCTGCCTGGCCATATTCCCAACCAACTAACTTGACCCTTGAATTTTTCAGTGGGGTATGACTGCTTGTAGACTAACGAGTTCTATGTTCTATGTTTGGGGGGGAGGTGCCAGCTCTGTCAGAGCTGCACTCCTCCTTCCCCAAGGACCCCCAGTCCAGACTGGGCTTAGATCTTTAGCAGGCTGTTGCACTCCTGCTCTGATCCGCCACTCAATTCCTCCCACCAGGTGGGCCTGGAGTCGGAAGTAACAACAGCTGTAGCTGCCCCACCTCCGCTGCCCCCAGGGCTGGAAGCCGAACCACGAACTCCTTCCACTCCAGCAGCTTTTCCCACTAACCTTCTCCGCAGTCTCTGGTGTTTGTGGGTCGAGGGGTCTGGCAACCGCCGCAGCTCACATATTCAGGGCGCTAAGGCCCCCTCCGCCCGGCTTCTGGTCTGGATCGTCCACGCCGCTCAGGCTGGGCTCTGCTCCACTCCGTTCCCAGCTCCCAGCTCCCAGCTCCGTGTGGAATAGACCTCACCCAGAGACCATCCAGGGTGTCCTGGGCTGGAGCCCTGCTTCCCTCTGCTGTTCTGTGGGTTCTGCCATTCTAGAATTGGTTCAGAGCCATTTTTATAGGTTTTTGGAGGGACTCGGGTACGGAGCTCACTCTAGTCCGTGCTTAACAGCCACCATCTTGGCTCCGCCCAAGTATGGTCCTAATTTCGAAACCCTTTGAACAGCACTTCCTTTCATACAGAAGGATAGATCCTGAATATTGGATTATTGAATTAGTATAGTTGGAGGTCATATTAATTCACTAGAAAAAAAAAGTATTATACTTGGAATTGAAGGTCTGGGTTTGAATTCTGCCTTTGCAACTGAACTTGCTCATTGACAAAGCATTCTTCTTGGTTGGTGTACTTACCTGTAAAAAAGAGAGGATTGGACTAAGTGACATCTATGGGTCCTTATAGATCTCAAAATATAAGTTCCTTTGAAGTTCCCCACTTTTCATTGTAAATTACATTATAAATTACAAATACAACTATGAAATAGAAATATAGGTTGCAATATTCAAGATTTTTACTCTACTCTGTTTTGGTCCTCTGATTTGGTTGTGAAGTCTCATGAAAAATCCTCCCCGTGATAGTGTTCTAAGGTGTTGTTGATATTGTTTTAATTCTGACATAAGTAGTATCTTCTGCTTCCAAATTGAATATATAAAGATTTTATTGGGTAAAAAGGAGACGTATGTAAGTAATCAATTAAAATGATGAAAGACAGTTCATAAAATAAAAGATTTGCATTTCTGCAGAAAGAAATGTGTTAATAACTTGCAAATGGGCATTCAGGTTTTTTGTGGGGGGCATTGAAACTGCATGTATACTCTAAATATAGGGAAGTGCTATTTTAATATTTTTGTACTGCTGAAATTCTAGTGTTATATGACACATGGTTTTGCTATATTATCCTTCTATTCAGTTTGCATCTTTAAAAGTTAAATCAGAGACCATTAAAAGTTATATTTTAGTGCATGGCTTAGTTTATAGTTTATAGATATTTTTATCTGCCTCTATAAATAAGAAATGCTGTTTATTACCCATGCCACTATATTATCCAATAACATTCATAGCTAAAGTAAATTCCACACTGACCCAAAATATTGGTCTTCTATAAGCAAAATGAACATATTTTACTGCATCATTGTTTTGATACTTATTAATAACTACTATAGTATTACCCAAAGAGAAGATGATTTTATAATTTAACTAAATGGATTATCTATGTTTCTTCCAATAATAATAAAATCCCCATGGAAATTAAATTATCTCGTGACACACTTCTTAAAAACGTTACAGTTTTTAGTCAGCATGTGATATTGGGAAATATTTCAAGCTGTGTAAAATGGATTAGTCAGGACTATTCCCACTACAGTTCTTAATTAATTATGCCATGATATGCAGGCCATTTATTCCCCTTGTCCTTTCATTCATGGTTAGTACCTAAAATATACATGTGGTAGAAAACTATTAGACAAGGCATCAGCAAGAATGCCCATCATCTGTCAGAGATGAAGTGCAAGGCAATCATTGTGTTTTGTGTTGGCTATGAGGGGCTGATGAAATAAATAGAATATGTGACATGATGTCTCTTTCATCTATGAAAATATCATCTCAGAGGTTATGCTTCATTAGCTCCCAATGTAGCATGCATAATAAAGGAAGAAGGCATAGCTTTGCTTTGATTCATTGTAGGAAAGCTTATCAGGGCTCCTTTCAAGTGACAGTTTATTAAATAAGGTGAATAATGGAAAATATTCAAGCTAGAAGTGATTCACAGCCCTGCATTTGGCACATGATTACAAAGTAAAGATGACAGCTCCATGCCTCCATTTTGTGTGATTATGAAATAAATGGGAAAAGATGTGTTGAGTTCCCTGAAGGAAGCTCCATGGGTTTTATTCTCTTTTTTCTTTTCTTCCATTTTTGTCCTTTAAGTTAATTCAGCCTGAAAATTTGATGGAAAAATGACTTCATTGTAAAATATAAAGAATCATAATGTCTTCCAAGTTAGAGCAGAGTCAGTGAAATTTATTTGACATATACCAGATCTTTTCAAAGGTCATGGAAAGCTAGGGCATTTCATTCATTCATTCATTCATTCATTTTTTTTTCAACAAAATTTTGAGACTACTAAGCTTGGTACTTTAATGGAAACAAAGAAAACTAAAGCATGGGCATAGCCCTCCATGTGGTTATAAGCTAAAATGAGATAATTCATTTAATCCATCAAACATTTAGTAAGAAACAAAAACACTTCACTAACTATGCAAGAAACTGTACTTCAGGATCTAGGCTTTAGATCCCCCTGAAGCTAAAAGTTTAATTTGAGAGATATGGCATAATCAGAAATAGATTTGATTCAAGGTAAGTTATGGTAAGCATGAAAGAATGGCTATAGACAAGTTCTATTAGAAATGCAAGATGGTACAAAAATATTTATAGCAGCTCTTTTTGTGGTGGCAAAGAATTGGAAATTGAGGGGATGCCCATAAATTGGGGAATGGCTAAACAAGTTGTGGTATATGAATGTAATGGAATACTATTGTGCTATAAAAAATGATGAGCAGGCTGACTTCAGAACAATCTGGAAAGACTTATGTGAACTGATGCTGAGTGAGGGGAGTAGAACCAGGAGAACATTGTGCAATGACTGACTTTGATAGACTTGTCTCTTCTCAGAAATGCAAGGTTCTAAGATAACTCCAAAAGGCTCATGATGGAAAACGCTATCAACGTCCAGAGAAAGAATTATAGAGTCTGAATGCATATCAAAGCATGCTATTTGCTGTCTCTCCTTTTTGTTTTGTTTTGTTTCTTCTTTCTTGTGGTTCATTCCATTGGTCATAACCCTTCTTTACAACATGACTAATGTGAAAATATGTTTAAAATGAATGTATATATAGAGTCTATATCAGATGGCAAACCATCTTGGGGAGGGGGGCAGGGAGGGAAGGGGAGAAAATTTAAAGATCAAAAACTTGTAGAACTGAATGTTGTAAACTAAAAATAAATATTTCTAAAAACAACAAATGAAAGATGGAATAAATCGCTTTAAGCTGGAAAAAATGTATCAGGCAAGCTTTATGAAGGAGTTGGCACCCAAAATGAGGTTTAAAAAAATAAAAGTACTTTAATACACAGATATCTGCAGGATTAAATTTGAAGTGACATTTGAGCTGGGCTTTAATGGATGCAGGGGCAGTGGGGAGGTTTTTTATTTAATATTTCATTTTTCCCTCAGTTACATGTAAAACAACTCTTAACATTTGTTTTTAAAACTTTGAATTCCAAATTCTCTCCCTTCCTCCCTCTCCACTCCCCTTAATTGAGAAGGCAATTTGATATAAGTTATGCATGAGTAATCATGCAAAATATTTCCCTAATAAAAGTGTTGTTTAAAAAAAAGTAGATCAAAACACAAACAAAATCCTTAAAAAATGCTTTAATCTGTATTCAGACTCCATCTGTTTTTTCTCAGGGGATGGATATAGTATTTTTCACCAGAAGTCCTTCAGGGTTCTTGGATTGTTATATTGCTGAGAATAGCTAAGTCATTCACAGCTGATCATCTTAGAATATTGCTGCTACTTTGTACATAGTACATTTCACTTTGCATCAGCTCATGCAAGTCTCTCCAGGGTTTTCTGAGAGCATCTCACTCATCATTTCCCATAGCACAATAGTATTCTGTCACAATCACATACCACAACTTTTTCAGCGATTCCCCAATTAATGCGTGTCCCCTAAAATTTCCAATTCTTTGCCACAAGAAAAGAGCCGATATGGATATTTTTATTCTTATAGGTCTTTCTCTTTTTTATTTTATCACTTTTGGAATACAGACCTAGTAGTGGTATTGCTGGGTCAAAGGTTATGCACAGTTTTATAGCCCATTGGGCATAATTCTAAAGTGCTCTACAGAATGATTGAATCAGTTCACAATTCCACCAACAATGCATTAATGCCCCACTTTTCCTACTTCCCTTCCACCACTTGTCATTTCCCTGTTGTGTCTTATTAGCCAATGTAATATGTATGAGGTAGTACCTCAGAATTGTTTTAATTGGTATTTCTGCAATAAATAATGAGCTAGAACTTTTTTTTAATATAGCTGTAGATAGCTTTGGTTACTTCATCTGAAAATTTCATATATTTCTATCATTTATCAATTGGGGAATTGCTCTTACAAATTTTCAAATTGCTCATGTAAATTTACAAATTGCTTTCAAATTTACAAATTGCTCTTATAAATTTGACTCAGTTCTCTATATGTTTGAGAAATGAGGCATTTGTCGGAGAAACTTGCTTCAAATACTTTTCACAGTTGTGTTGGTAAGCAAAATGGGCTCTTAACACTTAGTTCGACCAAGTGCCCTTGAAGAGTGTGGCTTTTGTTTTCTTTGAGTAATTCAGGGTATTTTATTCAGTCTTACTAGGTGCTAAGCCCCAGGCCCAAACCCCTCTTAGGTGCTAAGCCTATGTGGGTGTGAAGCTCCCAGGGTACCAAGGGGTGGTGCTAACTCAAGAACCAATCATAGCAGCCTAAGTTCTGGTCATTCACATGATGTTTGATGACATCTGAAAACCAATAAGAAGAGAAGACAGAGCCATTTGAGCAGGGCTCTCACTCTTGGTGGCATTTGGAGACTCCCGGGCAGCTGTAGCTAAGAAGCCCTCCAGCTCGTAAACCCGAATGTTGGGACTTTGTTAAACTTTGGTAACTATGCATTGGGATTTGAATCAGACAAGGTCTGACTGTTGATTTTTGTAATTTGTTTGTATTTTATTCTGAAGTTCAGGGTGCTGGTTTTTTCCCCTGAACTAAGTGAATGATATTTGTATACTGAATTAAAGTAAGCTTGTCAACCCCTTAATGTTGCTTTCCTTATTAAAGCAGATCAAAAGAACCTGTGCTTTTGCAGTGTGCTGCTAGCATGCTTGTTGTTGGGCTTCTGTTGGTCTTTCACCCCCACAACAGCTGCTAGCTGGATTGTTGAAACAACAGTTATCATTGCTAACTGAATTTCCCTCCATCCTATTTCCCTCCTTGTTTATTCTATTCTCCCTCTTCCTTCACCCTGCCCCTCCTCAAATCTGTTTTGCTTCTGTCTACCCCCTCCCTCAATCTGCCCTCCCTTCTACTACCCCTCCTCCCTTCGCTTATCCCCTTCCTTTCCTACTTTTCTGTAGGGTAAGAGAAATTTCTATACTCAATTGAGTGTGTATGTTATTCTCTCTTAGAGGCAATTCTAATGAGAGTAAGATTCATTCAGTCCACTTCACCTCTCTCTTCTTCACCTGCACAGTAAAAGCTTTTCCTTGCCTCTTTTAAATGAGATAGCTTATCTCATTCTACCTCTCTCTTTCCCTTTCTCCCAGTACATTCCTCTCTCACCTCTTAATTTGACAGTTTTTAGATACCATCCATCTATAATCAACTGAAACCTGTGACATCTGTCTATGTATACTCCCTCTACCTACCCTAATAATGAAGATCTTATAAGTTACAAGTATCATCTTCCCTTGTAGGAATATAAACAATTTAACCTTATTAAGTCTGTTGTGATTTTCCTTTCCTGTTTACCTTTTTGCACTTCTGTTGAGTCTTGTGTTTGAAAGGCAAATTTTCTATTCAGTTCTTGTCTTTTCTTCAAAAATGCTTGAAAGTCCTCTATTTCAAGGTGGAGCTAAGATGGCGGCTGAAAAGCAGAGACTTGCATGAGCTCTTCCCTAGGCCCATCCAAACACCTACAAAAAATGACTGAACAAATTCTAGAGCTGCAGAACCCACGAAATAACAGAGGGAAGCAGGGTTCCAGGACAGAAAAGCCTGGTTGTTCACGGGGAAGGGTCTATCTCACAGAGCTGGGAGCAGAGAGGAGCACAGCCCAGTGTGGGCCACGCCAAGACCAACCAGACTGGGAGCCAGACTGAAAAGGCCACAGGGCCCTGAATCATTGAGCTGTGTCAGTTACCAGATTTCTCAACCCACAAACACCAAAGACAACAGAAAATGTTAGTGGGTAGAACTGCTATAACCAAGTGAAAGGACTGCGCAGTTGGCCCCAGGCCCAGGGGCACAGAAGTGGTGCAGCTCTGGGGCTGCTTCCCGCTGCAGTTGCTTCCAGCCCCAGGCCCACCAGGTGGGAAGAATTAAGTGGTGGATCTGAGCTGGAGTGCAGAGCCTGTGTGGATATGAATCATGGTCCAGGTTGGTGGTTCTTGGGGAAGGAGGAGCGATGCTGTGGCAGAGCTTGCTGTGTAGAGGTAGCTCTGTAAACAGCACCAGAAGGCCCCTCAAACTTGGGACAAAGTACTCTCTACTCTACAGGCAGTAGTACCCCGACAAAAAGCTCAAGTGTCAAGCAGTTGGTTGGGAACATGAACAGGCAGTGAAAATGGACCCAGATTCAGAATCAGACTTAGGAATCTTTCTTTGGTGACAAAGAAGACCAAAACATACAGTCAGAATAAGTCAACAAAGTCAAAGAGCCTACATCAAAAGCTTCCAAGAAAAATATGAATTGGTCTCAGGCCATGGAAGAGCTTGAAAAGGATTTGGAAAACCAAGTAAGAGAAGTAGAGGGAAATGGTGTGAAGAGAACTGAGAGTGATGCAAGAAAATCATGAAAAACAAGTCAATGACTTGCTAAAGGAGACCCCAAAAATACTGAAGAAAATAACAACCTAAAAATAGACTAACTCAAATGGCAAAAGAGCTCCAAAAAGCCAATGAGGAGAAGAATGCCTTGTAAGGCAGAATTAACCAAGTGGAAAAGAAGGTCCAAAAGACCACTGAAGAAAATACTACCTTAAAAATTAGATTGGAGCAAGGGTGAAATATCTCCTTGGAAAAACCACTGACCTGGAAAATAGATCCAGGAGAGATAATTTAAAAATTATTGGATTACCTGAAAGCCATGATCAAAAAAAGAGCCTAGATATTATCTTTCAAGAAATTACCAAGGAGAACTGATCTGATATTCTAGAGCCAGAGGGTAAAATAGAAATTGAAAGAATCCACTGATTGCCTCCTGAAAAAAGACACCAAAAAGAAAACTCCTAGGAATATTGTTGCCAAATTCCAGAGCTTCCAGATCAGGAGAAAATACTACAAGCAGCCAGAAAGGAACAATTTGAGTGTTGTGGAAACATAATCAGGATAATACAAAATCTAGCAGCTTCTACATTAAGGGATCAAAGGGCTTGAAATATGATATTCAGGTAGTCAAAGGAGCTAGGATTAAAACCTAGAATCATCTACCCAGCAAAACTGAGTATCATGCTCCAAGACAAAATATGGATTTTCAATAAAATAGAGGACTTTCAAGTTTTCTCAGTGAAAAGACTAGAGCTGAATAGAAAATTTGACTTTCAAACACAAGAATCAAGGGAAGCATGAAAAGTTAAACAAGAAAGAGAAATTATAAGGGACTTACTAAAGTGGAACTGTTTTGGTTACATTCCTACATGGAAAGATAATGTGCGTAATTCATGAGACCTCAGTATTAGGGTAGCTGAAAGGAACATACATACATACATATACATATATATACATACACACATATATGTACACACACACACACACACACATATATATATATATAAAGACAGAAGGCACAGGGTGAGTTGAATGTGAAGGGATGATATCTGAAAAAATAAAATCAAATTAAGGGATGAGAGAGGAATATATTGAGAGAGGAAGAAATGGAGAGATAGAATGGGGTAAATTATCTCACATAAAAGTGGCAAGAAAAAGCAGTTCTTTGGAAAGGAAGAGGGGGCCGGTGAGGGGGAATGAATGAATCTTGCCATCATCAAACTTAACCTGAGGAGGGAATAATGTACACAATCAATTTGGTATCTTACCCCACATGAAAGTAGGGGGAAGGGGATAAAAAAAGGGACAATAGAATGGGGGGCAGATAAGGGAAAGAAGTAATCAAAATCAAAGACTTTTGAAAAGGGACATGGTCAAGGGAGAAAATTGAATAAAGGGGGACAGGATAGAAGGGAGGGAAATATAGTTAGTCTTTCACAACATGACTATTTATTGGAGCATTTTGCATAATGATACATGTGTGGCATGTGTTGAATTGCTTGCCTTCTTAGGGAGAGTGGGTGGGGAGGGAGGAGGGGAGAGAATTTGGAACTCAACGTTTTAAAAGCAGATGCTCAAAAAAAATTTGTTTTTGCCTGCAATGGGAAAATACGATATACAGGCAATGGGGCATAGAAATCTATCTTGCCTTAGAAGAAAGCAAGGGGAAAAGGGATGGTGGGGAGCGGAAGGGGGTGATAGAAGGGAGGGCTGACTGGGGAATGGGGAAATCAGAATATATGCCATCTTGGACTGGAGTGGGGGGAGGTCAGAATTGGGGAGAAAACTTGTAACTGAAAATCTTGTGGAAATAAATGTTGAAAACTAAAAAATATCAAATAGAAAAAGGAAAATCCTCGATTTCACTGAAAATCCATTCTTTACTCTGAAGGACTATACTCAGTTTTGTTGGGTTGGAGATTCTTGGTTGTAATCTGTAATATCATATTCCTAACTCTCTGATCCTTTAGTGTATAAGGTGCTAAAACTTCTCTTATGCTGACTGTGGCTCCATGGTACTTGACTTGTTTCTTTCTGGCTGTTTCCAACATTTTCATCTTGACCTGGGAACTATGGAATTTAGCTATAATATTCCTGGGAAGTTTCATTTTGGGATCTCTTCAGATGGTGATCTGTGGATTTTTTTTCAATTTTTATTTTCCCTTCTGGTTCTAGAATATCAGGACAATTTCCCCTGATAATTTCTTGAATGATGATGTTTTTTTTTTCCCTCAGGGCTTTCAGGCAGTCCAAAAATTCATAAATTACCTGTTCTGGATCTATTATCCAGGTCAGTTGATTTTCCAATGAGATAGTTCACATCATCTTCTATTTTTTCATTCTTTTAGTTTTGTTTTACTGTTTATTCATTTCTTTTTTCTCACAAAGTCATTAGCTTCCATTTGCTCAATTCTAATTTTTAAGGAATTATTTTCTTCAGTCAGCTTTTGTACCTCCTTTATCAGCCAATTCTACTTTTTAAGGAGCTTTTTTTTTTTCTTCAGTGAATTTTTGTGCCTCTTTTTCTGTTTGGACAATTTTGCCTTTTAGAACATTCTTCTCCTCACTGACTTTTAGGACTTAGTTTGTTTTTTAATATGTTATTTTCTTCAGTATTTTTTGTGTCTCCTTTACTAAGTTGTTGATTCATTTTTCATGATTTTTTTGCATCGCTCTCATTTCTCTTCCCAATTTTTCCTTTGCCTTTCTTACTTGATTTTCAAAATCCTCTTTGAGATCATCCATGGCCTGAGACCCATTCATATTTTTCTTGGAAACTTTGGATGTAGGAGCTTTGACTTTTTTTTCTTTGGAGTGTGTGTTTTGATCTTCCTTGTCACCATGGTAACTTTCTATGGTCAGAAGTTTTTTCTGTTGTTTGCTCATATTCCAAGCCTATTCACTGTCTTTTAACTCTTTGTTAAAGTAGGGCTCTGCTTCCAGGGTAGATAGCACACTATCCCAAGCTCCAGGGGTTTTGTGCAACTGTTTGCAGATACTTCTAGGGATCTGTAAATTTTCAGTTCTTCCAAGGTGATATGATCCAAGGAGAGGGGTACACTACTCTCCCCGCCTATGTTCTGGTCTGTGAGTGCCCTCAAGCTCTCTTTTCTGTACTGGAATTGTGAGGAGCTCCACTACTGCTTCAAGCTCTCCTATGTCAGTACTCCTTCTCACCTTGGGAATGTCACTGAGGACTGTGACCCTGATCTGAGTATGGGCAAAGAAACAGAATCCTGCCTCGGTGGTAGCACAGAATCCCTGTAATCTCCTACTGGCCAGTTGTTTGACCCCCCTTACCATCTGTGGGCTGAGTGTTTCATAGGATACTGCTGCCACTGCTGATTCAGGGGCTTCTAAGGCCTGTGTTTAGTTTTCTGGGGCCAGGGCTGTCCTATCCCAGCCTATATTGAGCTGCACCCCTCTCTCATCCTGGGCCTTTTCTGCTGACTTTCTATGTTGTCTTGGGCTGGAAAATCATTTCACTCAATCTTTTGGGGAGGGTTCTGCTACTCTAGAATTTGTTTAGTTTCATTATCTAAACATATTTTCAGGGGTTAGGGAGAGATCTCAGGCCAGGATAGTCCCTGACTTTACTATGCCATCTTTGCTCTGCTTCCCCCTAGCCCATTTTGAGTGGGAAGTTTTGACAGGTAGGTGTGGAAAGGAAGGCATACTAGGAAGAAACAAAGCAGTATGAGCAAAGGAATGAAGATAAGGAAAGTTTTCATACCTATAAAGTATGTTTAGTGAGTGACTAATAATCTAAGTTCTGTATTACACCCTCTAACTTGATATTCCCCCAGGCACTCTGTCCTGGATTCATTCATTCATTCATTCTCTCTCTCTCTCTGTGTCTCTCTGTCTCTGTCTCTTCCTCTCTCCCTCTCTCTCTTTCTCTCCTTCTCCCTCTCCCTATCTCTAATCAGTTTACAGAGGATTTTTTTATCATCTCTATCCTAATGACTCACAGATTTACAATATGTCCCAATCTCTTTCTGAGTTTCAAATCCAAGTTGCCAACTGGACATTTCAAATTTGATGTCATAGAGACAACTTTAATTAAAAGTGTTTGAAATATACCTTCTTATTGCCATCCTCCCCAACCCATTCCATTTCCAAACTTCCCTATAACTTCCATAGCTGGAAGACAATACTTTTTTGCTTCCTCAATAACTTTTATTTTCTCTCAAGACATTTCAATCCTAATTGAAACCTTTCCTGATTCTTCCAACTACCAATCCCATTAGACTTTCTAAGTACCTTTTATTTAACTTATCCTACATATGGCAAATATATATATATATATGTATATATACATATATATATGTATATATATATATATATACATATGTATATATATATGGAGAGAGAGAGAGAGAGAGAGAGAGAGAGAGAGAGAGAGAGATGTATCTATGTATATTTGCATATACATGCAAACTACACACTCTTGTGAATAGAGTTGTTTCATTCATTATGTTATATCCCCAATGCCATGGACACTCTGCCCCTACAATAATTGAAGGTCAGGTATATTATATGTTAGGCCTCCCCAGAATTCTCTAGGTATCCTTAAAGGGTGTGGATGTCTCTCCTTTCTGACATTAGCTAAAGTCCCCACCAAATTATACTCCCAATTTTAGGGGATCCATGCCCACCAGGTCCAATGAACCACTTAACAGATTAGCTTCTACAGAGGAATATTTATTTCAAAGGTGTAAATAAAGCCATCATACAAATATGTCCTTCCAATATCTTAATTTTATACCCCATATAATAGCCCAGTCTCTGGAAAGGGGACTAAGACTGGCTTCACAATTTGGCTCAGTTCCTAGAACTGAAGGAGACAAACAAAACTGACCAAAACTTTAAAAGTATTTTTCAGCCACAGGGTATAAGGGGAAGCATAGCAGCCCTCAGAACCTTTCCCACTCACAGTATTGTGTCCATATTGCAAATGAGTGATTCCTTGACCTCTGTATACAGGAGGAATAAATGAGAGGCATTGTGCCCCAGTCAGGTAAATTTAAAGCCTTAGGCAGTTCCAACTACAGAGGAAAGAGGCTGTATCCAAGCACATGGTAAGCTCACACAAATTTCCCAGTCTTCCTGTCTCCCAAAAGCAGATCCATGTCATCACTCATGTGGATACTTCTATTTTTTGTGATCTGGGCATGTGCCAAAGCTCCATTACACTAGAGTAATTTATGGTATATAGTTAGCACTTAATAAATTCTTATTGAATGATTGTCAGGAGCTTAGGTTGTATTTAAAATACGTGATGAGATAGACCTGAATATGTAGAAAAAGGCCAGATTGTAAAAGATCTGTAATGCCAAGTAAAGAAATAGTTTCTATTCTTGTTATTTTTGTTTTTTGAAGGCAAGACTAGAGGGTAATAAAAATAATATATGAAATCCAGCGATAGAGCTTTACAGTTTGCAAACATATTACATTCCTATTCTCATTGGAGCCTTTCAATAACCCTGTGAATGAGGCAGTGTTGGCCTTTGAAGAATTCTTATTTTATAGATAAGAAAACTGAAGATCACACAATTGGAGAAACTTGCCCAAAGTTTTACACAGTAGTAATTGAAGCCAAGATTTGAATTCAGCTCTGCTAATTCCAGAGCAAGCCCTCTTTCCAATGTGCCACAGCTATATCCCTATAGGCTTGAGGGATCCAAAGTAGATTTGGGAGCAGTGGGATGGCACAACATGGCATTTCATGAAGATTAATTCAGTAGCAGTAGCAGTATAAAAGTGGAGGTATTAGTATTCTGGGGAGAGTATCGTAACAGTCTAGGCAAAAAGTAATGAGAGCTTGAACTAGGGTGATAGCTATGGGAACAAAAAAACAGATGGATGATAACAAGATTGGTGGATTGTTACTCCTCTAACATGCCATGAATTAATATAGAATTGGACCTTATTAAGCAAACTATAAACTATAAAAGTAAACAATTAAAATTCACCAGTAACTTGACTTTTATGGGTAGACCATTGCTTTCCAATATAGTTGTTCTATTGAAGGGAGTAGTGGCTGTGATAGTGAGAGAATTCCTGCATGTGATAATAGTTTTATTTCCGTTGGTTCAAATCTCTGTTTAATAGTACCAAGTATGGTACAAAGGCAGAATGTGCACATTCTGAATCTTGTTGAAAGCCATGCATATAGCTCCTTTGAGTACATTTTTGAAAGTACTATGATAAAACTGCTAAAGCTATACTTCCAGATGTTTGCTATGTTTTATTTGAGTCCTATTGCCAATTAACCCCCAATAAAAACATTTAGATAGACATAAAAGTAGGTAGTGGTAACATTTTCTGAATTGTAAACTGGTTTTTATAGTGATAGGAGAGAATTTGACTAGCAAGTGATCCCTTCTTTTGGAATTTTATACTTGAAAGTAATGATTTTCATGTACTTATGCTGCATAGCTCAACAGAGACTCCTATAAAAACTCTTATCATCCAAGAATACGAGCTGACGCTAAAACAAAGATTATTTTTTAAATAAACTTCTTAGGGATGGGAAAGCAAATTCTGCTCTCTGAATTATTTTGAGTTTCAGGTTTTTTAAGAAAAATTGGGCTAATGGGCCAAAGTCATAATTCCTAGATTCTCAGTACTTCTATAGGGGGATTGGACAGATTGCCTGAACAGTGACTGCATTAGAAATGCTGCCAGGGTTGTTTCTAAATGGCCTTATCTTCACATGTAGACCTATAAAGGCATAGTGATTTTCTGTCACTGCAAACTGTATGAAGCCCTGGGAAAGGATACAAGATATCTGGGTGAGGGAAGACAATACACAGCACACTTTCCCTTATCTGTCCCTCTTCTGGGAGAAACAGAAACACCCACTTCCTTCTCAGGAAGCCCAGACAATGCAGCTAGGTTTAGAGGTTTTCCTGTAAATGGGGAAGTCGACCTAGAGACAGGGAAGTTGTTAGCAGCCTACTTACCCACCAATAATCACCATTTTCACTTTAAATATCTCATCTCTTTGCCAGTCCCACATACTGGTGACGGTGGTACCAAAACATTTCACCTGTGGTAAGCTTCACTATTTTAACAAGCCTAACTGGGTACACACAAAAAATATTACTTCTTATATTTCAGCTAATTCTGTGAATAGGATTCCAGAGATGAAATTTAATTTTGAAAACCATTCATAGAATTTGGGAGGCAGAAAGGATCTCAGAAATAATCTAGCATGAATATCATATTTTACAAATGAGGAAAGAGAGGATACAAGGAAGGAAGTTATTGGTCTTAGGTCATATAGACAATATATGGCAGAATTAGGGCTCAAATCCAGGTCTCCTGGCTCCAAACATTGTTCTCTTTCTGTCATCCCGGGATTTCTCCCTGCTAAAATACAGCTTTAAGAATTTACATACCAAACCAAGGATTTAGGATACTCTTTGTGCTCTTTGGAATGAAGGTGAGCTGGGAGTGGTGGGGGTGGAGTGGTAGGGCAGAGCAGGCTGTGAGAGTAAAAAGTTTAAAGCCTTGAGAAAAATATTTTCTTTTAAGTTTCCTGATATTCATTCAATCATCCGGACACAGTGACATTCACTTTGATTTACTAAAATATGTCAATTGTGTTTATCAGGGGAATCGTTTTCAACTGCTAAGTTTATCTATTATGGGATAAGTATCTCCTTGTAAAACACTCCTCACACTGGCATAAATGATGTCACTTTTTGCTTATTTTCCAGTTACAATATTAAAGCTATCCAAACCTATTTATCAAAAAATGTGTGTACCATACACTATATAGATTTGTGTGTATGTACTTGTATACATATACACACACATACATATACACATATATGTATGCATGTATATGTGCGTATACATATATGCATATATAAACATGCATATACACACGTGTAATATATATATATATATATATATATATATATACACATACTAAGAATAGGGTGGGTAGGTGGGGGGAGAGTTTAGACTAAAAGCTCTTTCTAGTTCTAAATCTATGATGCTATTCTCCTACAACAAGGAATACATGCAGACAGATATATTTCAGTTGTTTTAATGCTAGTATGCATAGGCCAACATAAGCAAGGATATGATTTTTCCACTAAACACAGAAGATAATAGATAGAAGATAAAGGAAATAATAAACATGGAAATGAAAGAATGGATAGAGAAACAAATTCTATAATCAATATCCAAAACATGATAAAGGAGATCTTATACAATACTTGTAGTTCCCATTTAGAAATGTTATTACCACTATTAAGCGCATTTAAAATAAGTATGTTCTTGTTTATTTTAATTCTTAGAAATGTGGCTGCTTAGAAACCTAGTAAAGGCTCCCCTGCTTCAAATACAGAAAAATAAGTCTCAGTTTTTACATTTTCATGATGAAGTATTTGTATCAACCTGCAAGAAAATAAGGCCCTGCAGATTTTTGACTCTCCAGGTTGTGGGTTGACTACATCGATATATCACCAAGATCATAAAACAAACAAAAAATAATTTTTCCTTCGAGTTCATTTTATGAAATCTGGCACCAATTAAAAGACTACATCTCTTTTCGTTGGTCGGCTATTTTTGGAGATTTAAATCTGACTGCTTTAACACTTCTGCTGACACATCCTGGCAAAGTGGAGGAAGCACAAATGGATTTCTTAAAAGATGAAGGGACATTCCTTTTGCAGAAAGGGAAATTATCAAAATAAGATTGTTTTTCTTTTTAAAGCAAATGTAGGTGATAATCATTGCTGAGTATTACCAGGGGCTTGAAAGTGATTAGAAATCAGTGAGACTGAATTTAAGCTCATTATTCTACATTTTCTCTTTTTGTATCCTATGTCCTATGTAAACGTTAAATTTCTTTTGTACTTGGACCTACTTTCAGTGAAGAAATAATAATTTTGCAGCACCCAAAAGAGTGAACTTGGTCCCCTTTTGGGAAATACACTGCAATCATCATCATCATCATCATCAATATTGTTATTATTTAATAATTATTATTCCATTTTTTCCACTGTTGGCCAAAGGTTATAAGGATAGTGCTGGGATCAGGAAGAGAAAGAAGGAAAAAAAAAACACATTCTATATCTATGTAATCCTTCAGAAAAAAAAAGAAAACTGTCAAAATTCCACTAGGAGAGAACCTCTCCTAGTCTCTTTTTTTGAAGTACTACCAGCACAATGCCAAAGCATGACTGTTAGTAGCTCTCCCCAACCTTGCAGAAGACATCTCTTGTAGTAATTCTGTCTCAGAATTTTTATCTCTCTTGGATACCTAAAGATCTAGGAAAAATATTCTAGAGAAAAATTCTAGAGAAAAATAGGAATCCTCTATGCTTAGATAAGGACTTAAACAAATAAATTTAACATTTTGCATAAAAGAGTTAAATGTCCTTATGAACCTGTAACCAGAATGGCCTTTGTTTTATTTGAGTGACTCAATTTATCTCAGTGAGCTTTACTAGGTGCTAAGCCCCAGGCCCACACCCCATTAGGTGTTAACGTAATCCATGTGGATGTGAACCTCCCAGGGTCCTAAGGGGAGGGGGCAACTCAAGAACCAATCACCAGAGCCTGAGCTCTGGTGATTCAGGTGATGTTTGATGTCTGAAGCCCTGTAAGAAGGGAGGACAGAGCCATTTGTGTGGGGCTCTGGAGATGGTGTTGATGAGGAGACTTCGGGCAGCTGTAGCTAAGGAGCCCTCCAGCTTGTAAACCTGGATGTTGAGACTTTGTTCAACTCTGGTAACTATGTGTTGGGATTGAATCAGACAAAGTCTGTTGATGTTTGCAATTTGTTTGCATTTTGTTTTGAAGTTCAGGTGCTGGCTTTTTCCCCTGAGCTAACTGAATGATATTTGAATGCTGAATTAAAAGTAAGCTTGTCAATCCCTTCACCTTGCTTTCCTTAATTAAGCAGATCAAAAGAACCTGTGCTGTTGGCAGCTTTCTGGGTGCTGGCTGTGGGTGAATCTTATACCTCCACAGAAGCTGCTAGCCAGATTGTTGAAACAGAACCCTAGTATCACTACTTCTTTTTTTATATGTGTATATGTATATATTTTTTACATATGCATATATATATTAATGCATGAATTTAGTATTAATCTAACATTAAAATAGAATAATTTTGATACAATATTTTTAAATAAACATTTATTATGTCTTCATCCCACTAAACCCTCTTCTACCCATTGAACATTTTTTTAAAATGTAAAATCCTGATAGCAAGGAGGCATAGCTCAGCAAAACAATTCCCACAATAGTCATAGGCGCACACACACACACACACACACACACATATACATATATAAACGTATATATGTGTGTGTATATATATACACGTATGATATACATATGTGTGTGTGTTTCATTTTTGGATTTAAAGTCTGTCACTTCTCAGACAGGAGGTGGGCAATGTGGTTGACCTTCAGTTCTTTGGACATGGTTTATGCTCATATTAATCAGAGCTCTAAAACCTTTCAAAGTTGTTTTTCTCTATAATGCTATTGTCAATATATAATTCATTATCCTAGGTCTGTTCAGATCACTCTCCATCACCTCATCTTCCCAGTTTACTCTGAAACATTTAATTTTTTTACTTCCTAAAAACAATAATATTATATAACATTCATATGCCATAATGTGTTCAGCCGTTTTTCAGTAACTATATATCCCCTCAGTTTCTATTTTCATTTTTCTACTACAAAATAAGTTATTGTAAATGAGCTACAAAATGAGCTTTAGTTTGTATTTCTCCAAATTTAAGTGATTTGGAATATTTTTAAAATATGTTTATTGGTAGCTCAGTTTTCTTCCTTTGAAAACTACTTAATGTGTTAGTTTCAAAGCTAACCTGTTTCACTAACTCTTTCAGAACTTCTTTCTGTTTTCCATATTTAAAAAAATGTTGTGATATCTTGATTTTTTTCTCTTTTTCTACATACTGATTTACTAGTTTCCTTGTCCTTTCCCAATGCCCTCCAAGTTAAACAAGTTAACAAGTAAGTAGAGTCACACAGAACAAAACTGTAATTTAGGTCATTATGTATCAGGCAGAACTTGAACACAAGTCTTCTGAATCCAGGCCTCCTCTCCATTATTAGACATTGCATGATTTCTGAAGAAATTTGGTAATTAAAACAAAAAGGCAACTGATAACAAGAACAGATTATATTTATACACCATACAATTTCATCCATGGACAGATCTCTGATGTGAAATTGCCCCTATCTAATACAAAACAATTTTAGGGCACTGAGAGGTTAAGTGACTCATTTAAAGTCAAAGTTAATATGAGTCAGAGGCAAAGCTTGAACTCATTTCCTCCAATCTCTGGAACCAGAACTTTTCCTAAGCTATCCTGTCTCTTAATATGGAACAAAGAGTTAGCATTTGGGGTCAAAATGAAGAAAATTGAGGAAGGTAGAAATATAAGCTATTTTTCAACAAGTTGATTCTTATAGAAAAACAAATCAGAATTTGGAATCTAGAATTAGATATTGAAAAGAAATCAAAATTGACTACTCTATCAGCTTTACTGTATGAAGTGAAAAAAACATGATTTTGCTTCAGAATTTGCTAGATAATTTAATATTCATGTAAGTAGAAATATGGAGATCATATAGGAAGACAATATTATTGAGGACTAGGTCTATAGCCACAGGAGAGGAGGTCAAGTGCTAGATCCACCATTTACTATCTGTATGAACTTAGTCAAGAACTTTACTTCTAAAGATCCCCTTTCCCTCATGTCTTATCATGTTCTGAGTATAATTTAGGGAGATTTCTTGGTAGTTTGCAACTGATATTGGAATGAAATGAGATACTCATTCTTTATTCATAGGTTAGCAAAAGGATAGTAATCTAGACTTATCATCAGGTGGATACTTAACAGCTCAAATAGATATACTTCCCCTATACCTCCCAGCTCCCTTCCATATACACATGGACTCTTACCTCCTCATCCTAGTATAGTGTAGCAGTTGAAATAGATTTGAGACGTCTTCAATCCCAAGGACCTGAACTCCATGTGAGTGGGCCTTTTTATGCCATTAGATGGGACAAGAAGCAACAACAACATGACAACATCAGCAAGAAATTATGAAACCTACTATGTGGCTTTTTAAACTGCACTAATCAAGATTTCACAACAGCTTTCTTGGTTTATAGAGGGGAAAAAATAGCAATTCAATCAACATGGTAAGGAATCGGGGTACTCTGACCTAATATCTTATCACTTAGCCAGATGAGTGGAGGATGGATTGGAGTAAGAAAGAGACTTGAGGCAGGGAAAGAAACCAGCAGGCTATTACAATAGTCCATGTTTAAGGTGATGAAAATCCATTCACTAAGATGGCAGTAGCCTCAGAGGACATAAGGGGCTGGTCAAAAAACATTATTAAGCCCCCACAGTGTACAAAGTGCTATGCTGGCAATAAGACTATGAAGATAAAAAATGAAACAATTCCTACTCTCAGGGAGTTTGTGTTGTATTGGAATTCAAAAAATGGCATGCATTTATGAGTAAATAGCATGCCTACAGAGGAACTTACTTGTTACTATAATGACTAGGTCTTTAGTTAGTGGGTAATGTAAGTGCCAGAGTCAGAAATTTCTGTTTTTGATATAACTCGAGTCCAAAAATCCATTAGTATGGGACAATCTCTTGATTGGTAGAGATCAATGACCTGCATTTGTATGAGTGGCAGAACAGAGTTAGTGAAAGTAGGAGTGTTAAGAGCTCCAGTCTCTCAGGTCTAGGCAGACTGCAGATCTCCTGAGTATCTTCAGCTCTGCAATCTCTTCTGACATTTCTGAATTCCAGCATTGAGAAGGAAGACAAACAATACTAACAACACTTCTGGTTGTTGTAGGAAGAATGAGAATCTGGAAAGAAGCAAACATGAAGGGAACCCCAGTGACACTGTTATATTTGTTTGGTATATAGCTGTGGTTGTATTGAGGTCAGGGAACCATATGTTGAAGTTTTGGGGTTCTTGGGGCCCCAAAATACTGACATTCTGTGTCCTGCCAAATGAATTTGACCCAACCTTTCTTGCAGGCAAAGAAAAACAAAGTTTATTAAAGATTCCCATATTGTGTAGACTCTTAGGGAGCCTGAGCATTTGTGACTCTAATGGCAGTGGGCCAGATTAATCTGAGCTGAGCTAGATTGAATCTGAGAGCCTTCATGGAGGCAAGATGGATCTTATATACAGAAATGTTGTGGGAGGGATGTAGGGTGGTCAAGTAGTCTGGGGTGATGGGAGGAGGGGTTTTGGGAGGATTGTGATAGGAGTGGGGTGACTGTGGGGTGCTGGGGTGAGGTCAGACTCTCTGAATGGGAGTAAGGGTGGGAAATAGCTGAAGGATGCCTGGAGATGACAGACAATGGAGAGATAAGTTAACAGACCTGGGTATAGAGATTTTGATAGCATTAAGGGTGCGAAAGGACTGGAGGTAATCTGGAGGTAATCGGACAATAGAAGGCTAGGCTAAGCTATTTGGGCATGAAAAGCCAGATCAAGGAGAAGAATTCAGGGAGAGCTCAAGGGTATTGCCAAAGTCTATATCGCATCAGTTTCAGTAACCTATACCCCATCAGTTGGGCTGATGCATACTTTGAAATATTCTAGGTCAATTATTCACATTTCTCACCACCATATACACAGGTAACATAAGGGCAGAAGAATTAAAGGATTAAAAAATAAGTGATTTCATAGCTATTTTGGATGTGTGCCTGGATTTTCTGCCATTTGTATTTTGTATTTTCATTGCTTCTCATGGTCAGTTGTTAATCTAGACTCAAGCTATGTTACTTAAAATAGATAAAAGTGAAATATATCATCATCTGGTTCCTTTGCACTGTGTGAAAAAAAATTGTATGAATATTTGAAGTTGTTTTTTCAGTTGTTTGTAATATATAATACCTTAAAGTATGAGTCAATATAATTCGATAAATATTGCTTAAATGCCACTATGCAAGGTTCTATGCTATATGATGGGAATAAAAAGAGAAAATTTAAAGTCCTTGTCCTCAAGGAACTTACATTCTATATGTATGATATAAGTTGAATAGAAGTAAGTAAATATTAAATAATTTTAAGAAGATAATAGCCATAGATACAATGGATAGCTCTAATAAAGTGCCTACTATGTGCCAGATGCTAAGCAAT
The DNA here is from genome assembly GCF_011100635.1 of Trichosurus vulpecula. Classification (NCBI taxonomy): domain Eukaryota; kingdom Metazoa; phylum Chordata; class Mammalia; order Diprotodontia; family Phalangeridae; genus Trichosurus; species Trichosurus vulpecula. The sequence continues at coordinate 93,379,937 of NC_050581.1, read as the reverse complement.
TTACACAGATTATCTCATTTTCTGCTTTACACATATGTTATAAATATATTCACATTGTCTAGGAGAAAACAATACTCATTGGGAAGCCAGGATGTTTAAATTATATTTTACATGTATTCATTCTGAATAAATGGGTACATGCCCTGAACAGAGTACAAGGACTCAGACATACGCCAGTCCTTTTAATAACTCCCAATTTGAATCACCTGCCAGGCTGTCCATTGGCCAGATGTAGCCCCCTGACTGCCTACATCAGGCCCTCCTCAAATGACTCATTTAAGCATGCTTACAAGCCTCTAACCCTTCACTTGAGCAGAAGCCTGGTCTCTGCTAGATCACAGCTCTGATTAGAACTGGTTCTAATCAGTCACGTGACTGACAATCTGCTAAAGCTGGAGGGGTAGGGGAAATATTTTCAACTCTGAGGAAACAAACCTGCTTCCACCATTTCTCACAGATATTATCTCATATTATCTTCACTTGTGAAGTAGATGCTAATATTATTTGGACTTGTAATTTAAGTTTTAATGCAAGAAGTCAGAAACATTTAGTCTGTCAGAATCATAATAACGTGCATCATTTTCTGGGAAAGAATGGATTTGCCTTTTAATGCTTTTTGCTTTGTATCCTCAATACCCAATACAAAGTAATGCAGATAGAAGACACTTACTAAAATTCATGCAAGTGAATTGAATTAGACAAGGAACCTGAATGTAAAACGCTTATCATGTGCTGAAATTAAATTTGTATGCAATTATAATTTTGGCTTTAAGATGATGTATCATTCTAAAACTAATCAAAATAAGGTTTGATATGTTTAGTGAGTTATGTTAGCAGACAGTTACCTCAGTTGGCTAGAGGATGCTTCAAAGGAGGCCAAAGTTATACTTTATCTTTCTAAATAGCCCCAGTTAACCTTAAGCCATTCCAATCCTACCAACTACATCCTCCCATCTTCCTATCTTGTAACTACATGTTATTCAGCCTTCCAAAGGAAATTGTGTGGACTGATTGAGAGACTGTGAATGGCTCTGTGCCAATCTATCACTGCTACTAGACAAAAAACTCCAAGCGCAGACTCTGCTGGCATCTTTGTTTTTAAAATATTACACATATTATTTAGCAAAAGAAGACTAATCAGTTTTGTTGACTGATAAAGAAAGAACTGAGCAGTAATAGACTAAATGAGGAAAAGTATCAAAATTATATATTTAGCAGTCATGCAAAAAGTGGGTGCTAATCAAACAGACTTTTGCAATATTGACTGGAATATGTTCTCATAGAGATGGTATAGTATAGTGGGAAGAACACTTTATTTGACATTAGAGGAATTTTCTCTAAGTCATAATTCTGCAACTTACTATCTGTGTGACCTTGTGCAACTATTATGACCCTCAATTTAGACATCTACAAGATGGGGATAATAATACTATTTCTGGTAACTACTGAAGGGTTTACTGTGAGGGAAAGCATTTTGTAAGGGAAAAAATATATTCACTTTGCATGTGTGACAAAATGGCTAAAGGCACCCTATTCTGGTACAAGGGAGGCAGACACTGCTTGTACTTGAGTCTGAGGCCATGAACTTTACATATGACTATAATTGCATCAAGATAGATGGCAATATAGGGGCTATGAAAGTAATTGCCCTGGAACTTGGGTAAGAATTTCAGTTCTTTACCCTCCAGAAGGAAATTCTTCCCCAAGGAGAAGATCCCAGAGCTGCAGAAGCTGAAGAGCTGAATAAAAGGTAATGTAAGTGAAAGTAAGAGGATGAGAGGGGTTGAGCCAAATGGCAGTTGGAAAGCAGGGACCCTCCAAAAACCTATAAAAATGGCTATGAACAAATTCTAGAACTGCAGAACCCATGAAATAGCAAAGGGAAGCAGGGCTCCAGCCCAGGACAGCCTGGATGGTCGCTGAGTAAGGTCTGTCGCACAGTGCTGTGAGCAGAGTGGAGCAGAGCCCAGTGTGGGCCAGGAGGGACCAACCAGACCAGGAGCCAGGTGGAACAGGCCGTAGAGCCCTAAATCAGTGAGCTGTGGCAGTTACCAGACATCTCAAGCCTAGTGGGAAAAACTTCTGGGATGGAGGGAAAGGAGTTTGCAGTCAGTCACCACCCCGGGGGCAGCAGAGGTGGTGCAGTTCTGAGGCTGCTTCCAGAGCTACAGCTGCAGTTCCTTCTGGCCCCAGGACCACCTGGCAGGAGGAATTAAGTGGCGTATCAGAATGGGAGTGCAGAGCCTGCTTACATCTGAGTCAAGGTCCGGGTTGTCAGTTCTTGGTGGAGGTGGAACACTGGTGGGGCAGAGCTTGCTGTGTAGAAATAGCTCTGAAAACAACAGTGCAGCCTCTCAAGCTTGGGACAAAGTACTCTCTACTATGCAAGCAGTCATACCCCAATGAAAATCTCAAGGGTCAAGTAGTTGGCTAGGCACATGAACAGGAAGTGAAAACAGACTCAGATTCAGACTCAGATTTTGGAATCTTTCTTTGGTGACAAAGAAGACCAAAACATACAGCGAGAAGAAGTCAACAAAGAGCCTACATTAAAAGCCTCCAAGAAAAACATGAACTGGTTTCAGGCCATGGAAGAGCTCAAAAAGGATTTGGAAAAGCAACTTAGAGAAGTAGAGGAAAAATTGGCAAGAGAAATGAGAGTAATGCAAGAAAATCATGAAAAACAAGTCAATGGCTTTGCTAAAGGAGACCCCCCAAAATACTGAAGAAAATAACACCTTAAAAATAGATTAATTCAAATGGCAAAAGAGCTCCAAAAAGCCAATGAGGAAAAGAATGCCTTGAAAAGCAGAATAGCCAAATGGAAAATGAGGTCTAAAAGACCACTGAAGAAAATACTATCTTAAAAACTAGATTGGAGCAAGTGGAAGATAGTGACTTATTGGGAAATCAACATATTATAATCAACATGAAAAAATGGAAGACAATGTGAAAAATCTCATTGAAAAAACCACTGACCTGGAGAATAGATCCAGGAGAGATAATTTAAAAATTATTGGACTACCTGAAAGCCATGATTAAAAAAAGACCCTAGATATCATCTTTCAAGAAATTATCAAGGAGAACTTCCCTGCTATTCTAGAGCTAGAGGGTAAAATAGAAATTGAAAGAATCCACTGATCGCCTCCTGAAAAAAATCCCAAAAAGAAAACTCCTGGGAATATTGTTGGCAAATTGTGGAGCTCCCAGATGAAGGAGAAAATACTGCAAGCAGCCAGAAAAAAAAAAATTGAATATTGCAGAAACACAATCAGGATATCACAAGATCTAGCAGTTTCTACATTATAGGACCAAAGCGCTTGGAACAGGATATTCCAGAGGTCAGTGAAGCTAGGATTAAAACCAAGAATCACCTGCCCAGCAAAACTGAGTATCATTCTCCAAGGTAAAATATGGATTTTCAATAAAATAGAGGACTTCAAGCTTCCTCAGTAAAAAGACTAGAGCTGAATAGAAAATTTGATTTTCAAACACAAGAATCAAGAGAAGCATGAAAAGGTAAACAAAGAGAAATCATAAGTGACTTACTAAAGTTGAACTATTTTGTTTACATTCCTACATGGAAAGATCATGTGTATAATTCATGAGACCTCAGTATTAGGGTAGCTGAAGGAAATATACATAAATACATACATACATACACACCTACATGTGGGTGTATATATATATATATATATATATATATATATATATATATATATATATATGTATACACGCACACACACACACACAGAGGACACAGGGTGAGTTGAATATGAAGGGATGATATCTAAAAAATTAAATTAAATTAAGGGATTAGAGAGGAATACATTGAGAGAGGGAGAAACAGAGAGATAGAATACGGTAAATTATCTCATAAAAGTGGCAAGAAAAAGCAGTTCATTGGAAAGGAAGAGGGGGCAGGTGAGGGGGGATGAGTGAATCTTGCTCTCATCTGATTTGACCTTAGGAGGGAATAACATACACACTTAATTGGGTATCTTACCCCACAGGAAAGAAGGAGGAAGGAGATAAAAAATGGGGGATGATGGGAGGGAGGGCAGATAGGGGGATGAGGTAATCAAAAGCAAACACTGTTGAAAAAGGACAGGGTCAAGGGAGAAAATTGGATAAAGAGCAGTAGGATAGAAAGGAGCAAAATGTAGTTAGTCTTTCACAACATGAGTATTGTGGAAAAGTTTTGTATAATGATACACATGTGGCCTATGTTGAATTGCTTGCCTTCTTAGGGAGGGTGGGTGGGAGAGAAGAGGGATGAGAATTTGGAACTCAAAGTTTTAAAAGCAGATGTTCAAAAAAAAGCATTTTTCCTTGCAACTAGGAAATAACATTTACAGGCAATGGGGCATAGAAATCTATTTTGTCCTATAAGAAAGTAAGGGAAAAGGGGATGGGGGGAATGGGGTGACAGAAGGAAGGGCTGACTGAGGTACAGGGCAATCAGAGTATACATGCTATCTTGGAATGGGGGGTGGGGCAGGGTAGAATTCGGGAGAAAATTTTTAATTCAAACTCTTATGGGAATCAATGCTGAAAACTAAAAATATTAAATAACTAAATAATAATTAAATAAAAGTAAGAGGATGAGATACTTTCCATGATCTTCACAACATCTAACACAAACCACCATGGCTTGATGCTGAGGATAACCACGGAATAAGACTATGTTTTGATGGGAGGTTATACTAAATGATTTCTAATACCCAAATCTGTGATCCTAAGTTTAAAAACAGGCTGAAAGAGATGGGACTTTTAATTTGAGCTTTATGGTAGGAAGGTAGAAACACTGAGTCTATCAGAATCATAATAACATTCCTCAGTTTCTGGGAATGACTGACAATACCACCAAACCCTAATAAATTGATACAACTTTTAATATGTGTAGAATGGATGATGATACGTGTGTGAGTATATATAGAATAGAGAGACTATGTAACAACTAGAGGATTTGATCATTTTGTAATTAATCAAACAAGAACAGAGAATCTTCATGTGACAAACACAAAGAACTTTTTCTTAAGTGGTTCTGTGTGTTTGGAAAGAAAGTCATGTTTCTGTGAAACAGAATATTTCAAAATCTAAAATCTAATCCTCAAAAGAGACAGTGTAAGGCATTTTTATAAATGAACATCAGAAATCTCTTCTTGTTTGTGGGTTCCATTTAAAATCAACCTACATTCAAAGACTATTTTGAGGAATGACTAGATGGCTTTTTAAGCTCAGTGAGTATTCAAATAATTAGGCTGGGAAAGATTTTTTCTGTTGGCCAATGTGTATTTTCTATTGTAGAAGGTCTAACATGGAGAAAATTTAAAATTTATGGAAGTAAATATTGAAAACTAAAAATAAATAAATTAATTTGTAAAAAAAAGAAGGCTTAACAGCTACAACAGAATCTGAAAATAATCCTTTAGATTACAAACTTTATTTATTTTCTTCAGTATTTTTGGGGGTCTCCTTTAGCAATTTGTTGATTTGTTTTTTATGATTTTCTTGCATCACTCTCATTTCTCTTCCCAATATTTCCTCTATTTCTCTTACTTGATTTTCCAAATCCTTTTTGAGCTCTTTCATGGCCTGAGAGCAATTTGTATTTTTCTTGGAGGCTTTTGATGTAGGATCTTTGACTTTGTTGACTCCTGGCTGTGTGTTTTAATCTTCTTTGTCACCAAAATGATTCCATAGTCTGAGTCCTTTTATGGAGTTTGCTCTTTTTCTTAGCCAATTACTTGAGTTTTGAGCTTTTGGTCAGCTATGACAGCTTTCAGAGTCCAGAGTGCTTTGTCCCAAGCTTCAGGGGTTTTGTGCTGCTGTTTTGAGAACTGCTTCTATTCTGAGGTGGTATAATGCTCCTTTCTTGGCTTGTGCTTTGGTCTGTGAGTGCAAGCACTCCTTTACACCGTGTAACTACAAGGACAGCTCTCTCTCCACAGTTACCACAAGCTCTTCAACACCAGTACTCTTCATCCTCCAAGAACTGCCAACCAGGACCATGACCCAGATCCAAGCAGGGCAAAGCAAGAGAACCCTGCCTCTGCACCAACAAAGCACTCCCTGCATTCGCACTCTGATCTGCTACTTGATTCCTCCCACTGTGTGGGCCAGGGGCTCTGGAAGCAGCTGCTGGAGCTTCCTGCTGTTGTCTCCCACCACTCCCAGAGTCTAGGGCTGGACTTTGCATTTCTCTCACCCAGATACAGCAATTTTCCCACTGACCTGCTCCATCGTCTTTGGCGTTTGTGGGTTGAGAATTCTGGTAACTGCCACAGCTCAGTGATTCAGCGTCCTGGGTCTTGCTCTGCTGGATCTACTACAGGCCTGGTCTGCCCTGGTGCAGCCCACACTGGACTGTGCTCTGCTCCCAGCGTGGTGCGAAAGAGCCTTCCCAGCAACCATCCACGCCATCTTGGGCTGACAACTTGTTTTCCTCCATTATTTATTTCATGGCTTCTGCAGCTCTAGAATTTGTTTAGAGTCATTTTTTACAGGTGTTTGGAGGGATTTTGGGGAGAGCTTGAGTCCCTCTTTTCAAGCCGCCATATTGGCTCTACCCCCTACAAACTTTATTTAAAATGTTGGTGTGTTTAAATACCCATTGATCGATGAAAATTTCATAGAATACAAGAATCAAAGTTGTACATAGATTTGATAGGCAATTAAGTTAATCCACACATTCAGTATGTTACTAGGCACCTCCTGACTTGGATATCTATTCTTGGCCATAATCATGTGTGTTGAAGGGACCTAGAAATGACTCTGTCTCTACATGAGCAGTGTTGGAATCACTGGCAGTAGAATGACTGTGCTATTCTTTTATGACAGCTATGCTTTTATGACACTTCACCAATGTTGGCCTACTTTCAATGCTTGTGGTCTGTGATTTATTTTTACAATAGGAGTGAGTGATTATAATAAACTGTCTCCATGCTTTTCCCTCAGGGTCTCCTTTTATTCTGAACTAAATTACCACTAAATAAGATGAACATGTCCATATACAAAATAAAACAGAAGAGGAGGATTTTTTGTGAAACTGAGAATCTTTAATAAGAATAGCTTGCCGTTCTAGTTAAGTACATACTATATTCAACATGTTATTTTTGAAACTGTCCTGCTTCTCTTTTTCCTATTTTCATTCTCTTCAATGCGACTTAAATGTTTCAATGATCCTTTTTTCGCATTTTCTTATTCTCCCCCACAACCTCTATTGAAAGGAGAAAAAAAAACCTTGCAGCAGGTGTGTGTAATCAAACAAGATGCATTTTTTGTGCCCAAAATGTATGGCTCAGTTTGCGCATAAAGTTCATCACCTCTCTGTCAGGAGCTGGGCAGTATGTTTCATTTAATAGTACATTGGGATTATGGTTGGTCATTATATTGATTAGAGTTCTTACATCCTTAAAAGTTGTCTTTCTTTTCAATGTTGATAGTATAAACAGTGTTCTCTGAATGATGCTTACCATCACTACACTTCTTTTCTCCAAGCCTCCTTGCAAATGGATTTGGGAATTTTGATAATGCCTTTATAGATATTAGCTCCTTAATCTTTTTCTTATTAAGAATGTGCCCTTTTTAGTAGTTTACATTTAATTTTTATTTTATTGTTTGTCTCAATTACATGTAAACAAAAATTTTAACATTCATTTAAAAAATGAGTTCCAAATTCTCTCTCCCACCCTCCCTCCTCTTCATTAAGAAGATAAATGATATGACATGGATTATAACAATCTGATATAGATTATTCATATGCGATGGTGCAAAACATATTTCCATATAAGCAGTATTGCAAAAGAAAACAGATAAAAAGAAAGAAAAACAAAGAACATAAAAAGTATCCTTCATTCATATTCCATCAATTCTTTCTTTGGATATGAATAGCATTTTTCATTATAAATCCTTTGAAATTTTCTTAGATAATTATATTGCTGAGAACAGTTAGGGCATTCGAAGCTGATCATCATACAATATCGCTATCACTCTATACAATGTTTTCCTGGTTCCATTCACTTCACCTTGCATCAGATCATTAAAAAAATTCTCTCCAAGCTTTTCTGAAACAATATCCTTCTTCATTTCTTGTAGCGCAATAGTGTTCTATCGTAATTCTATGCCAAAATTTGCTCAGCCATAAGAGCTCCTACATTTTTGTACAAATAGGTCCTTTCCCCTTTTCTTTGATCTCTTTGGGATACAGACCTAGTAGTGGTATTTCTGGGTAAAAGGGTATGCAAAGTTTTATAGTTCTTTCAGCACAGTTCCAAATTGTTCTCCTGAAGAGTTGGCCTACTTCACAGCTCCACCAAGAATACGTTTATATCCATTTTCCCCCCACATCCCTTCCAGAATCTCTTATTTTCTTTTTCTGTCATATTATCCTAACTAATAATGTGAGGTGGTATCTCAGAGTTGTTTTAATTTGGATTCATCTATTTATTTATCTATTTATATATCTATTTATTTATTTATATTTTTATGCATTTATTATTTCCCTCTTTTTCTCATGATTTAGAGCATTTTTCATGTCATTATTGATAGCTTTGACTTCTTCTGAAAATTGCCTGTTCATATCTTTTGACCATTTATCAATTGGGGAACAATATTTATGTTTTTTTTTTTCTTTTTGGAGACCCAGGGTCGCACAGTGAGTAAGTGTCTGAGGACGGATTCAAACTCAGATCATCCTGACTCCAGGGCCAATGTTCTATCCACTGTACCAGCTAGCTGTCCCCAAGAATGCTTATTTTTTATAAATTTAACTCAATTCCCTATATCAGGGCTGTCCAAAATGTGCCCCGCCTTGCAGGCTGCATGCAGCCCACAGTGCAATTTATGTGGCCTGCCTACAAGCACATAAATTTACAGAAATGCTTTACTAAAAGAAGCCGAGCTACCACAGAGCTCTCACTAAAATGGCAAATCAAAATATATTGTCTATCATTTCAATAAAAACCTAAAGTTGGACAGCCCTGCCGTACATATTTGAGAAATAAGGTTTTTTTCAGAAAACAAAACCTGCCTTTTTCTGGTTTCCTCTTTTCTTTCTAATTTTGGCTGCATGAGTTTTGTTTATGCAAAAGCTTTTAATTTTCATGCAATTAAACTATATTAATTTGTTTCTCACAATCCTTTCTATCTCTAGTTTGGTCATAAGCACTTCTCTTTATATATCTGATAATCATATTTTTCCATGCTCCCCCAATTTACTTATATCACCCTTTCTGTTTAAATCATTTATTCATTTTGACTTTATCTTGGTATTTGGTGTAAGGTGTTGGTCTATACCTAGTTTCTGCCAAATTGATTTCTAGTTTTCTCAGCAATTTTTTCAAATGGTGAGTTCTTACCCTAAAAGCTTGGGTCTTTTCATTTGCCAAACATTAAATTATTACAGTCATTTATTACTGTGTATTGCATACATAATCTAGTCCACTGATCCACCATTGAATTTCTTAGCTGGCACCAGTGTGGCTTTAAAATTTAATCATTTCATTAATAATGCCAGCGTGTTTATTAATAAATGGATGATAATTTGGCCATCCCTCTCTTAGACCAAAGACAATGATGGAGGTAGGCTCACAGTTTATATGCCCAAGTGAAGAGAAGTTTTCGCAAGGGTGGCAGTCAACTATGAATAGTGAACAGTTAATGAGAGAATGAACATTACAATGAGGGGCTAGACAAAGGTTTTGATTATGCCATTTACTTCTAGTTATCCTCAGCCTTAGTCAATTTATTCAAAGAATTTATACCCACCTGAACCTGAGCAGAGCACTATGGCTTCCCCATCTGTGGAGTCTAGATAGAAAAGAAGGTCAGCTCAGCTTTCAGAGACAGGTATTGAAATGAGGACAAAAGAAAAAGGGGGGAGTATGAATCTCCTCAAAACACTGGCTATTAATTATCATTTCTCTCAACAGATTGTCTTGATGATTCCTACTTTGTAACATAGTTTGAAATCTTGTACTACTAGGCCAGCTTCCTTCACATTTTTTCCCATTGATTCCCTTGATATTTTTGAATTTTTTTTTTTATCCCAGATGAATTTTGTTAAGGCATTATCAAACAAGACTTCAAATTACAAATTTTCTCCCCATTTCTACCCTCCTACCCACTCCAAGATGGCATATATTCTGGTTGCCCCATTCCCCAGTCAGCCTTCCCTTCTGTCACCCCACTCCCCACCATCAGCTTTTCCCTTGCTTTCTTGTAGGGCATGATAGATTTCTATGACTCATTGCCTGTATATCTTATTTTGTAATTGCATGCAAAAACTTTTTCTTTGAACACCTGCTTTTAAAACTTTGAGTTCCAAATTCTCTTGCCTCTTGCTTCCTCACCCACCCTCCCTAAGAAGACAAGCAATTCAACATAGGCCACATGTGTATCATTATGTAAAACCCTTCCACAATACTCATGCTGTTAAAGACTACCTATATTTTGCTCCTTCCTATCCTATCCCTGTTTATTCAGTTTTCTCCCTTGACCCTGTCCCTTTCTGAAAGTGTTTGCTTTTGATTACCTCCTCCCCCATCTGCCCTCCCTTCTATCATCCCCCTGTTTTTATGTCCTTCCTCCTTTTTTCCTGTGAGGTAAGATACCCAATTGAGTGCGTATGTTATTCCTTCCTCGGGTCAAATCTGATGAGAGCAAGATTCGCTCAGTCCCCTTCCCCTGCCCCCTCTTCCCTTCCTACAGAATTGCTTTTTCTTGCCAATTTTATGTGAGATAATTTACCCCATTCCATCTCTCCCCTTCTCTCTCTCTCTCAACATATTCCTCTCTCATCCCTTAATTTGATGTTTTTTTTAGATATCATCCCTTCATATTCAACTCACCCTGTGCCCTCTGTCTATATATATGTATATGTATATTTCCTTCACCTACCCTAATACTGAGGTCTCATGAATTAAACACATCATCTTTCCATGTAGGAATGTAAACAAACAGTTCAACTTTAGCAAATCCCTCATGATTTCTCCTTCTTGTTTACCTTTTCATGCTTCTCTTGATTCTTGTGTTTGAAAGTCACATTTTCTATTCAGCTCTGGTCTTTTCACTGAGAAAGCTTGAAAGCCCTCTGTTTTATTGAAAATCCATATTTTGCCTTGGAGCATGATACTCAGTTTTGCTGGGTAGCTGACTCTTGGTTTTAATCCTTGCTCCACCGACCTCTGGAATATCCTATCCCAAGCCCTTCAATCCTTTAATGTAGAAGCTGCTAGATCTTGCATTATCCTGATTGTGTTTCAACAATACTCAATTTTTTTATTTTTCTTTCTGGCTGCTTGCAGCATTTTCTCCTTGATCTGGGAGCTCTGCAATTTGATGACAATATTCCTAAGAGTTTTCTTTTCGGGATCTTTTTCAGGAGGTGATCTGTGGATTCTTTCAATTTCTATTTTACCCTGTGGCTCTAGAACATCAGGGCGATTCTCTTTGATAATTTCTTGAATGATGATATCTAGGCTCTTTTTTTGATCATGGCTTTCAGGTAGTCCAATAAGTTTTTAAATTATCTCTCCGGGATCTATTTTCCAGCTCAGTGGGTTTTCCAATGAGATGTTTCATATTGTCTTCCATTTTTTCATTCCTTTGGTTCTGTTTTATAATATCTTGATTTCTCAGTGAGTCACTAGTTTCCATTTGCTCCAATCTAATTTTTAAGGCAGTATTTTCTTTAGTGGTCCTTTAGACCTCCTTTTCCATTTGGCTAATTCAGCCTCTCAAGGTATTCTTCTCCTCATTGGCTTTTTGGAGCTCTTTTGCCATTTGAATGAGTCTATTTTGAAGGTGTTATTTGCTTCAGTATTTTTTGGGTCTCCTTTAGCAAGTCATTGACTTGTTTTTCATGATTTCCTTGCATCACTCTCATTTCTTTTCCCAATTTTTCCTCTACTTCTCTAAGTTGCTTTTCCAACTCTTTTTGAGCTCTTCCATGGCCTGAGACCACTTCATGTTTTTCTTGGAGGATTTTGATGTAGGCTTTTTGACTTTGATGACTTCTGGCTGTATGTTTTGCTCTTCTTTGCCACCAAAGAAAGATCCCAAAGTCTGAGTCTGAATTTGAGTCCATTTTCGTTTCCTGTTCATGTTCCCAGCCAACTGCTTGACTCTTGACTTTTTAGTTGGGGTATGACTGCTTGTAGAGTAGAGAGTACTTTGTTCCAAGCTTGAGAGGCTGCACTGTTGTTTTCAGAGCTATTTCTACACAGCAAGCTCTATCTCCTTCTTCCCCAAGAACTGCCAACCAGGACTGGACACAGATCTGAGCAGGCTGTGCACTCCAGATCAGATCCGTCACTAAATTCCCTCCACAGGGTAGGCCTTGGGCCCAAAGCAACTGCAGCTGCAGTTCTGTAGCTGCACTACCTCAGCTGCCCCTGTTGCTGCAGTTTTTCCCACTAACCTTCTCTGTTGTCTTTGGTGTTTGTGGGTTGAGAAGTCTGGTAACTGCCACAGCTCACTGATTCAGGGCACTAGTGACTGTTTCACCCAGCTCCCAGTCTGGTTGTTCCAGGCCCAGCCCATGCTGGGCTCTGCTCTGCTCCTCTCCCAGCTCTGCACTATAGACCTTACGCAGCAACCATCCAGGCTGTCATGGACTGGAGCCCTGCTTCCCTCTGCTATTTTGTGGGTTCTGCAGTTCTAGAATTTGTTCAGAGTCATTTTTATAGTTGTTTGGAGGGTCCTGGGGGAGAGCTTTAGGCCAGTCCCTGCTTTCCAGATGCCATCTTGCCCCCACCCATTTTTTCTAACTTTCTAATTAATTTTCAATTTTTTTTTCTTTTTACCCACATTCCATTCACACACACAGACACACACAGACACACACAGACACACACACACTTCACACACAGTGTGAAGAGGACATAATAAAAACTTTCTTGAGTAGAAACTTTGAGGAAAGATGCTTAAAGTTACCATAGCTAGGCTCATACCCCACCTTTCCCTCAGCCTCCATATGAGTGTGCTTTTCTTTCTTTATTAGAAATCGTTGCTGCAGGCTATGAATTATTGAAATTCACTCTCAACTAGAAATGCTTGCTTTCTTTGTCATCAGTGAGGGTGAGTGAGGTCAGTGTCCCACCTTCATTAAAGAGTAACTGGGTGCAGTTCCCCAGGGTTGATGTTGAAGTGACTTCTTGTTTTTAATCACATCTGACTCTGTGAATGTATTTGAGGTATTCTTAGTAATGATTCTGTAGTGGTTTACTGTTGGCCATTTCTCCCTCTCATTTTACAGATGAGGAAACTGAGGCAAGTAGGGTTTAAGTGACTTGCTGAGTCACATAGCAAGTAAGTCTTGGAAGTTGAATTTGAATTCACATTATCTTGCCTCTCCTCCCCATGCTCTCTCTCTCTATCCACAGTGCCACTTAGCTACCCCCAAGATGAAACTTGTTGGGCATTATACTGCCTCTGCTTTAGCAGTAGCTTAAAATTTGAAGTCAGATAGAAACACTGGATTCTTAACACAGACCCTTCATTTTTCTATGGGAATTAAAGTGTGTGTATGTAAGGAGGGAGGAGTCCCTCTCTTTTCTTCCCTTGTAATTTCTATTACTTTTTTGATCCAGTTCCTATTATTTTGAAGTAGTGAGAAAGCAAGCCTAAAAGCTCTTCTTCTAGCATATATCTCAAAGTCTGTGCTGATCTATTGCTGAAATACAGGAAAGTATATGACTGTGGACGTTGGATAAAAAGCAAAGAAATAGAGACTTTCGTCCTTTTTAATCTACATGCCAGAATTTTCTAGACAAATCCTATCCTAGGGTGTGAGAATAGCTTAGTTAATTGGAGAGAGATCCTGTCACTCTGGACCTTGCCGGAGTTATTCAGGGTCCTATGCCCAGCTCATGCATCCCCATGACCGAGTTTGGATGTCTTCTCTATGTAGCTTGCTCTCCATAGGACTATTGTATCACTTTGATTATTCCCCCAGGTAGTGAGCCAAGTTGATCCTCTTCATCCACCCCTCAAGGAGCAGAAGAGAAGTGAAGTTAGCCGATCCTGGTAACAGAAGAAGGAGGTAACCACAAATCTGAAAGGAGGTCAAAGTTCAATTTTTATCATTTAAGACAATGCAACTAAAGTGATAGGGAACCTTGCCAATCTTTCATCTTCAGGAGCTTTTTTCCTTCCCTGTGACCATGATCAGGAAAGGATTCAATTTTCTCTTAAATCTATCTGAAGAACTTCTGAACACTACTGTATAAGGTGACAAATGAATCTCTCTCAGCCATGATGGAACTAACAAACATACACTAACCTCATAAAATAATCATAGTCTGTCTTTAGTTTATCATCTAATTAGAGGCCGGATATTTTTTTCCTTGAGGATTCTGAAATGCCTTACTTTGCACTGATTGAATATGTCAATTTGTGCATATAAACATTTGTCATTGCATAATGGCATTACCAGTGTTATCTCTTGTGTCAACTGCATGCACACTCAAATATGTGCATGCTTTATCTGTTTTGAAAATCAATTATATGGAATAGTAATAATTATGATAATAGTAACTGATAGTAAAAAACCCAACTCTTAGATACCATCTCGTACTTATCAAGTTGGCTAATATGACAGAAAAGGAAAATTACTAATGCTGGATGGTATGTGGAAAGAAACGGGACCCAAAAATTTGTGAGATGCCTAAATTATTAAAACAGGAATCAAAATACTAGATTCTTCAACTACTAGTTGACAGCTAGGTTTCCAATGAGATGATTAACCTGAAAGTTTACAAATTGTATTCCAGCTGATGATTTTGTTATGCCTCGGAAAATAGCAATTTTGGCTACTTCTGTATATTGGAACTGTTTCCCTTGTCAGACTGCAGTGAATTTATCATTATGTTCGGGCATTTTTCACTTAAAAAGATATTTTTGTTGTTCTATCACAAAGATTTATCTATATTTTATCACTAATTAATTAATTCTCTTAGAAGAAAAAAATTATAAAACTAAATGCTATTCTATTAATAGGAATGACAGATGAATTACTAATTGTACAATTACTATTTTACATGATGTACCAGCCATGAAATGAGGTGCCTAGTGTCAGTCAAAGAAACACTTTAAGTAATTTTCTATCAGGTAATTAACTTTTTTTTACCTTGAAGTTGAGATTCCGAAGTACCAGAAAAAGTAATTTATTTCAAGAACATTGTATAATTTTCATTTAGGAATGAATTTATTACCAGAGTAATTTTTCTTTTAAGAGAATAAATAGTCCACAGTCCTGCTAAGAACATTTCATGTTGCTTTAATGCCCTCCTTAAAATATTATGTTTATCTAGTAAGTATTGGTTCAAAAAAAGAAGTAGAAATCCTCTAATGTTAAAATATTAGAATTCAGCATATGATACTTTGGACTAAAAGATACCTTGGTCCTTTCTGAGAGGATGACAATTAATTTCTAAGTAGATGCTCAGAGGAAGTCTTTTTAAAACGGATCTTGAATAATGATCAAAACATGTTAATCCATGGGAAGGTGACATATCTGGCTATCTCTCTGAACTTTACATAGGCCAGTCTTCTTTCTCTCATCCTTAAATCACATTATTTTTGCTCTTTATTGAGAACCAGTGCCTACTTTATTAAGAACCAGTGCCCATTATGAATCAGTACCTACTTTCTTCTGGAAGCTACCTCTGACAAATCACACACATTCTAATAAGATAATTATTATTAAATGGCATTTATTAAGTGACCTTTACACTTGAGTGCCCAATGCTGTACAAAGTAAGTTAATGAGAGGGAATAGTCTTTTTAGACTCTCCTAATGAAGAACAAGCAAATGGTGTATTATAGAATAGATGTTAACATCAGTTACAATAGGGAAAAATATTTCCATGTGTACAGGTACTGAGTATTTGTGTGTGGACTAAGGGATATATGGAAGTGGAGGTATACAATAAAGGTTACACACCTTGTTGAAAAGAGATGAAATTTCAGGTTATGCTTAAAGAGTGCTTAGACTGCTTGGTGTGGAAGGGAATAACTCATTTGGCAATTACACATGGGATAACTGAGATGCTCTGAAAAGTTACAACTAAAGGGGAGGTCAAGAGATTAGTATGGGTTAAACAGAATAAATGGATTCATGCATGGTGAGAAGTAAAGTGTTGACATAATTAAATAAGCAATTGATTCTTATTGAAATATGAGGACTGATCTTTATTAGTGCCCGTAGAAGGTTTTGAAGAGAATAGTGATAGCATGAAGAAATATGATCTTGGTAGTTTAGTGGAAGATCAATAATAGGATAGAATTAGAAATTGGAAGAGCAGGAATTGATTACCATAGACAAATTAAGGTCATGACATGAGGTTAAGCTAAAAAAGTTGATTTTTGTAATGAAACACAATTTCATTCAAGTTATGACCTAGCTCTACCGATTAGAAGGTTTTGTGAAATTGACAGACTATTTTTCCTATAAGATATGTCATGCTTTAATTTTCTGAAAGTAGAAAAAAAGAAAAATGTCAACCAAAACAGTCCTTATCAGGAAATGGAACATATGTGTTATGTTATTTATAGAGAATCACATGCCATTGTATACTAATTCACTTTGGAGGAAGTGAAAGGGATGTGTCAAAATCCTGATTTTAGGGATGCTGTGGAACAGGCAAAGCTAATATATATATATATATATATATATATATATATATATATATATATATATATATATATATATATACACACACACACACACACACACACACACGCATATAAGTGCATATGTACATAAATGCTTATTCTATACATTTATGTATAAACATGTTTTTGTGTCTATATACATACATGTACACGTGTATGTTCATTATATAAAATAAGTATATAACATATATTCACATTTTTATATATAATATGCATATATAGAGTATAATTGTGAGTGTTTGTTGTAAAAGAGGAGACAGAGAGGAAGAGCAGACAGAGACAGAAACAGCCATTACAACAAATTGTAAACAGACAAGAAATTTTAATTTGAAAAGATTTCTTAATCGTGAAATTTCACCTGCCCTGACTCAAAATACATATAGTTGTTCTTTTATTCCATATCTATCTATCTATCTATCTATCTATCTATCTATCTATCTATCTATCTATCTACTTACCTACCTACCTACCTCTATATCTTTCCATTTGTCTTAGTTTTAATTGTAATATATTACCAATTGCAACTGTCCTGACCTATTATTGTATTATAGTTTCCTAGAATTTACATGTGGAAGTAGGCCTTAGAGGTTTTCTAATGCTACCCACTCATTTCATTGAGAAATTGAGGCCCAGAGAACTCAAGTGAGTTGCATAAGATCACACAGCAAAAGAATCATAGGATTAACAACTGGGAAGAACTGAGAAAGTCATCAAGCAAGTGACCCAGTACAGATTCAAATCTATGTCTTCTGACTCTAAATCCAATATGCTTTCTTCTTCCATGATGTAGTGCCTGCGTTAACATGAGATATAAAGTACACCTGAGCATCCTGTCCATGTAAGGGCTATCTTGGTTGAGGCAGCAGTGTCTATAGTGATAGCAATAGCAGAAGTTGTAGCCAACCCAAGCAATTCTAATTGCTGATTTTCCAACAGAAACGTTCAATATGAATGCTAAAGCCAAATGTCTTCTGGACTTTTTTGATACTTTGATAGATGCTCTGTTATTGGACTAAATACAATCTTGGGTAACTTTTTTTTTAATCCTCTTTAGTAATTCCACATTCCACATTCCACAATTCCTACATTCATGCAAACTCCCAGACTCTTCTATTATTGAGTTTCTTCTAATGAACACTTGTCTGGCCATTATATTGTAGAAGAGATTTCTTATCAATATGGTTTGGTCTAGGTAGTTTCTGAGGACTGTTAAAACTCTCAAATGTTGTGACTATCTTTCTCTTTCATTTTTTCTCCAATTATATTACAGTAGAATACATTTTCAGAAAAAGCTTCAAGAAAACAGGGGTTGCTTCATTTTTATGTTATTATCTCTAGTTCCTTTAATGGTGAGTGTGTCTGTGTGCGTGTGTTTTGTGTGTGTGTGCGAGCACGCATTGGGAGTAGGGGGAGTTCAGACTCTAATTTTATCCATGTGTGGAACTCCTTCCACTTATGTAAATCAGCAGCTTACCTATTTTCAGCTTAAGGAAGTTGCTTCAGAGTCTGTGAGGTTAAGTGATTTGCCCAGCCATTTAGTATGTGTCAGATAAAGGACAAAATCTGGAATTGCCTGATTCCCTATGTATGAATATACAAATTCACCCATCCTTTCTACCCTAAAATCAGAGGTTCTTAAGAATTTATGTGCATGAGCTATGAATCTCTTTGCTATATGGCAAAGCATATGAACCCATCTTAGAACTTTTACCAAAAAATTAATAATCAAAAGAAATGCTAAATTTCATCTAAAACTAATAAAATATCTTATTTCCCCCTATACAATTGATTTCCCCCATTCACTGATGCTCTGAAATCTCTTTATGGATCCTTTGGTGAAGAAATTTTCTTCTAAATGACAAATTCTTTGAAGAAAGTGGTCACAATCCCCACTGTGTTCTATTGTATCTCCTGAGTTTTCAGGAGATTGTATTTATCTCATGTTGTGAGTAATCTACATATTAATTCTAGAAAATATAAGCATCTGAAATCTTTCAACTTTACTTTTCAATTTGATTACCATGAAAGGAAGTTATTCAAAATGAAAGGTAGAGATTTTGAGAAGTTGAAGAACCTGAGACAAAGATCAAATTTTCTTAGGACACTATTCACTTCATTGGGCTAGTATTTCAATGCTACATTGATTCTCCATGTTAGGAAGTGCATTCCCTCCTTCAAATGACATGAATTTTCAGACTATCTTTTCATTGAAAATGAAAGCCTTTAGAGAAAATCTCATTAGTTGTCATAGTTGCCATTTTCTGAGGATACTATCAAATACAAAAATGACAGAATGTATTATGGTGTTAGTTACTGTGGCCTAGGATGCAGGATTTCCATAGCACTATAACACAGATGTACTATCCCTCACCATGTAAACTTCATGTCTTAACCACAGTCTAACTGGATTTGAAGAGAAAGGAAGAACATGTTAATGGATGTTAGTGCATTTTATCTTTCACAGATAAACTATGACAGGTGTTACTCTTTCTGATAATAAACCAGTTTTTTTATTTAAAAATCTTTTTAGAGCATCATAATGCATCTTGGGTGGGGGATGAAAGAATATAAAGACAAATACAAAATACAACAGAAAGAGACAAAGAGGAACAAAAAGACAAAAGGACAAAGAGACAGAGAGAAAATGACAAAAGGGAGAGGGAGAGGGGGAGGGAGAGGGAGAGGGAGAGGGAGAGGGAGGGAGAGAGAGAGAGAGAGAGAGAGAGAGAGAGAGAGAGAGAGAGAGAGAGAGAGAGAGAGAGAGATCTTTAAGTAAGCAAAGACTTTTTTGTAATGGAAAGCAGAAAATAATCATAACAAGTTTTGAATTTCAATCCAGTCTAGATGTACACAGATCTGTACATGCTAATATTTTGAAACTTATGTTGTTAAAACTTCATTTGATTTACAAGAGTAATGTGGAAAAGGTTTTATTCTGTCATTTAGTTGTTTAAGGATATTTATCCTGTCTTATTTTTGTTGTGCATGCAAAACACAAATACAAGTGGCAAAGTGATATTTATATGAAGTGGAAAGATAATTATAGGACCGTGAAATATCTATTGAAGTTACGAATCTGGAAAGAACCCCAACGTGATTGCAGTGACAAGGCTCCTGTGGCTTTGAGGCCAGGTACCTTTCATGCTTTTTATTGCTAACAAGTTACAGGTGTGAACTCTTGGAGCCAGTAAAGCAGGACTGTGAGAGAGGTGATGACAGTTTTGGGTTCACAGCATACACATAATCAAAATGAATCTTTATGCTTGGTTTAATTTTCAAGAATTCAAGGTTTTTTAACTAGAATATACTTGTATTTCTTTTGTGAAAATATAAACGCCTCTTATCTGTTCAGTGGAACTATTTTGGCAGTCAGGGCAGTTAGGTGGCGCAGTGAGTAGAGAATATTGTTCACTAAGTCAAGAAGACCTGAATTCAAATTTATTCTCAGATACTTATTAGCTATATGACCTTAAATAAATCAATTAGCCTCTATTTGTCTTGGTTGCTTTAAGGGAAAAAATAGGATAATAATAGCACCTACCAATCCAGGTAGTTGGGAGGATAAAATGAAATATTTGCAAAGGGCTTAGTACGGTACCTGTCACAAACTGGGTGCTATATAAATGCATCAGGTGTAATTTCAGTTATGTCCAACTCTTTGTGATCCTCTTTGGGATTTTCTTGGTAGGGATACTAGAGCAGTTTAGCATTTCCTTCTCTAGGTCAATTTACAGATATGGAAACTGAGGTAAACAGAGTTCGGTGACTTGCTGAGGGTCACACAGCTAGTAAGTGCTTGCACCCAGATTTAAACTTAGATTTTTCTGACTCTAGCCCCAGTGTTCTATTTACCTGCCATGTAGTTACCCATATAAATACTAGTTATTACTAATTATTATTTCAGTAAGGCTTGCAGTCTTTTTACAAACAAGGTCAAACTGAAAGTATGTAGGAATTTTCCCCAAAGTAATGACTTTGTATTTGGTTCAAAAAGCAACATACTTAAAAGCTTTAAAATTGGGAAAGTAGACTTCTAAGTACCACTATAAGAACTCATCTCTTCAGGTAAGTTCAATTGTATGTTCACAAACTACTTTCAAGCATATTTAATAATTTGCTCCTCACTATAACTCTATGAAGAAAATACTAGAAATATCAAGGTTCTAATTTTGCAGACAAGGTCATTGACACTTGGAGAATTTAAATGATTTCTCCAAAGGTCATATAACTAATGCATAGCAGAACCAAACCTGGGACCCATTAGGGAACCCAACCTTGTGTCTAGGGTTCTTTACAATGCAATGTAGTTGCCTCACAAAACACTTATTATGAATGAAATATTTTTAAAGTGCTTAGCACAATGCCTGGAGCATGGTAGCTCTATATAAATGCTAGCTATAAAGTGCTTCGAGCCACTGGATGAAAGGAGATGATGCTGTGTAGAAAATATGTTAGGATTGGTTGATGAGTTGGTCATGCCCTATATGGCATCTGATTGGTTTCCTATATGTTGATTGCCTCTGAGGTCTTTTCAACTCTAAGACTCTCCTATTTTGTGAAAAAAATGCCCCTTAAGAAAACAAAAAGAAAAAACCTACACACACAATGTTTCCTGTCTGACATTATTATGTTGTAAGATAAGGTGAATTATATTATAGTTATTTAAAAGTTATTAAATACCAAGAAAGTAACAAATACATTTGTTATAAATTTTTAAATGGATTTGAAACTTCTATCAGAAACTAATAATCTAGAAAGTTTTTCAGAAGAAGCCTCTTATTGTAAAAGGCTTTAAAATTTGTGCCACATAAAGCAACTGGGCATGTTAAACCTGGAGAAAGGAAGATGTAGAGGGAATATAATAGCTCTCTTCAAGCATTTAAAGGTCTGTCATTTGGAAGCAGATAAGACTGAGTCTGTTTGGTACCAGAGAACAAAGCTGGAAAAATAGTTGAAAGTTACAAAGATACAAATTTAGTTTTCCTAGGGGAAAAAAAAACAGCTATATAACATAATATTGTCTATTGAACTTGATATAAATCTAAGTTAAAAGAGAGACCTTAGTACTTCAGTTGATGACAGCGAAGTAACTTTATACCAGTTTGGGGCAGTAACCATTAATTGAATGAATGTGGGAAGGTCTGAGTTGGATCATTTTAATAGCATTATATGCTAACAATTACTACAATGCCCAGTGCCCAAAACATGGTACGGTAAGAAGAGCATTGGCTATAGATTCAAAGAATGTGGGTTCAAATCCTTCCTCCAATGCTTATAACCTTTGTGATATTTGGAAAGTCACAGCATCCCTGGGCCACAATTTTCTTATCTTTAATATGAGAGAGGTAGAATAGCTGACCTCTGATGCCCCTTCAGGTTTTATCTCTATGATTCATCTATAATGTGAAAAAAGAAATTCCCATGGTTTACAAATGAAATCTATCTCTTCTCTGTTTATCTAACAGCCCCATGGTATGGTAGAAGAAGCCAGGTTAAAAGACATAGACTCATTTCCTGGCTCTGTAATTTTCCTTTTGACTGACCTCAGGTTAGTTAGAAAACCTCTCTGCATTTCAACTTTATTTTTTTTTCACGTATACAACTTTGGAAATAATACTCCTACTACCTACTTCATACTTTCAGAGGGTTAATGAGAAGGCCAATTAAACTAATTTATATAAAAGCATTTAGTCAACTGGAAAAAAAGATTAATATCTCAATCTATTTCTGCATAATTTCTCTAATCACAGTGACTTCATTGTGAATTATTTGCTATGATTAGTAAATTATATTATTTTAAAAATGACATCACCCACCCCATCTTCTTCAAATATCATGAAGCTGAAATCAGGATATAGGAGTGTTGCCTGGATACCTCAGTTATAATCCGTTTCCCCATCTTATATTTTCCCTTTCTACTTTATTATTTCCTTCAATAGTTATCAATCCACTTGCTTCAATAACTATACAAGGTGGACTTTAAGATAAGATTCCACCAATGAAGCTCAGAATAGATGACCCAAAATCTCATTCAGCTTTTCCAGATTTATCTCAACAGGGATTTATGATTTTTTATAGATTTCAATCAAATAAACTATTGCTTTCTGGAAAAGGCTAGAAAACTCATATTTTGGTATTACTCTATAAATCTATACTGAAAAACTAAATATTTGAGGATTATTAAATGAAATGTGAAATAGGTAGCTACTCTTAGTAGGAAGGGAAACTTTTCATTAAGCAGGTGAAAGACTTATGGAATCTTTTGATAGGGACATTGAAAGACATCTAATCCAACCATACAATCAATGAAAGAAAATTTTTAGAGCCTCTTTAACACATGGTAACCTAGTTTCTACTAGAACAGCTTAATCTCTGGGAAGTTATGCCAAGGATTCAAGTGTATCCCACTATAGCTACTTCTGGTCTTCTGATGGTCTTCTGACCATCAAGAAATAAAGGAGATAGTTGTCAGAAGCAGGCTGGTTACAAAGTAATAAACTCTCTGGGGCAAAATATGAAATATTGAGCAATAGAACATAATCCTCAATTTTTATAGCATATTTTCACTACAATCCTGATGATGATGCTGTAGAAGAGAAGAGACCAAAGGATCACAAATTTTAGATTGTCTATAAACATTAACATAAGTACTATTACTCAAAATGAAGATCTTTTTCCAAAGATAAAATCAATTCAACTCAGTTCAATTAAATCTAAGCTGCATTAACTGCTATTATTGAGAAGATATACTATGATAAATACTATGGATGTTGAGACAAAAAGAAAAGCAGATCCAATCCTCCAGGACCCTACATTCTATTAGATGATAAAAAATAGTATTATTGATTTCCAATTTTTCCTTCTGCCATCCCACCTCACCCAATTTTGCAGTGTAGAAACCAAAATACAGAGAGGTTAACAAAACTAGCAAGTGAGTCCGGATTTTATAACTAGGTCTTCTTGACTTCTAGCTCAAATGTCATCTCTCTAATGCACATAGTATCAATTACTCTTTTTATATAAACCCTAGAGGGCATGACCAACGCTTGGACCAATCCTGACATATTTTCTACATAGCGTCATCTCCTTACATCCAATGGCTCAAAGCACTTTATAGCTAGCATTCATATAGTGTTATTATGTGTCAGGCACCATGCTAAGCACTTTATAAACATTTCATTCAATCCTTATGACAACCCATGGGTAGGTGCTATCATTATAATCACTTTACAGTTGGAGGAACTGAGACTTACCAAAGTCATAAAGGTATTGTGTCTAAGAACTGATTTAAACTTGTCTTCCTGACTCTAATCCCAGTTACTGTGCTACCTGACTTCTTGCTTGGTTAACTATATTGCCCTTAGTTATTTCATCTTTTTGTTTGATTTAATCAGCAGAGATGGGTTGGTCTTGATTCATACATTCATTTCAGAAATATGTACACATATATGTGCAAATATCTCTCTCTGTAATCTATGTGTCCATTTATCTATCAATCTATTATCTATCTATCTACCTATCTATGTATTAGAACATTGATCCAGATTAAGAAATGCAAGTGGCAAATTCCCCTCAGAAACTCCATTCTTATATATCATGAATATTTTTAAAAGATCATCAAAATATATGAGTTCAAAGAGATGTCAGAGGTCAGCTATTCCAATAGGTAGCTAAACTAAAATCCCTTATAAAGCATATTTGACAAGTAGTTATCAACCTTTATTTGAAGATATTCAGTAAAAGGAAACTTATCTCCAAAGAAAGCATATTCTATGATCAGAGAACTCTGATTTTTGGAAAGCTTTGTCTCACATTGTTCCTTGTTCATCTGAGTTGAGACTAAAGATTCTTCAATATCATATCTCAAATTTCTACTGAACTGGATGTCTCATAGAGAACTAACACTTGACATGTCCAACCAAACTCATTTTTTTTTCTCCAAACCCTCCCACCCACTATCTTTCCCATCACCCAGGAATGAGGTGATAAAAGGATTGGACCAGGGTGGTGGCAGTGTTAAAGGAGAGAAGGAGTATAATAGAGGTGCTATAAAGGTAGAAATATCATAACTCAGCAACTGAATGGGTACTGAGGGAATGATATAAAGTGAAGAGTGAAGAATGACAACTAGATTATGATCCTGCCTATTAAATATTCTGGCTTCCTTCAAGTCTCAGCTCAAATTTAGGAGAGATGTATTACATATGATCTTAACAGAAGTATACTTAATTTTAATCATTTCTTTATTAACTTATGGTGGATTATCTAAGTTGCAGTTTATATTTTGGAAAGTAAACTGTTAAAATTTAACTATTAATGCCTTGTCTAAGTGAAACTGCTGCTTTGTTGGTATATCTTTTTTTAAATTATTTTCATGTAGCCAAGTCCTTTGAAAAATAGTATTTCATCTCACCACCTTGACTGTTGGAACAAGAAATGATAAACTTTACATGTCTGAGAATTCCTTCCTTGAAGGGATACTGGACCATTTCACAGCTTCCCATGAATGAGATCTTCAGAATGTGACTTCACTTTTTTGTTAGGAGTGTAGAGAATATCAGGTGTGAACATACTAAAAAGTAAGCAAAAGATCATTCTAAAGCAAAATATAAATGATTTTCATACCACTTTCTAGTGCATGCTACATTCAATTTTAAGGTGACTAATTTAAGTTTGATACTCTAAGGGTTTAATTGATAGATAATTTCTCATCTTTTATCCTACTGATAAGTGTGTTATCAGTGATTCTTTTGCAGTTTTGATGTTATATTTTTGAATTCCTTGCTTCACTTTAATAAAAAATTAGATTATGCTCCATTTTCCTAATAATTCAGAGCATTAATTATGTAACATCTGAGGTCTTCAATTGTTACAACATTCCATTACATGATAGACATAAAGTCTAAGTTAATAGCCTTGGGAAGTTATCTAATCTATCCTCTGATCTTCAGTGAAGATAGGACTCAAATATCCCCAAGTGATATAACTCTATTCTGTGCCTAAAATGTATAAAGGAGACAACAGCCTTCCTTGGAGATTCATATACTAGGGATTCCCAGACCTTTCAGGTAGGAGATTGTTCCTCATGCCCAATCAAATCACCTATAATTTAAGTTTCAATTTGGTTCATTCGAAGAGAAGAAAGAAAATGGCATTTTACCACTTCTCCAACAATATATGCTTATATTCGTCTTTTTCCATTTCTTTCTAGAGGTATTTCTTAAACTTTAATAATTTTTTTTATTATTTTCTCCTGGACCTCCACCATGTTTTCCTTATTACACTTAAATTCTAGGAACCAAATCTGAATAATCAAATGATTCCATAAAAGCTTTGAAGGAAGAATGCCTCATGGTACCTATATGTAATAACCATACCCAGGGAACATACTTTACATAACCAGGCCTACATAGAGCAGTAGAAGCAAAAATCAAAATTTTTGAAAAATCAGATTACATTATTTCTTAAAGGTTTTTTCTATGGCTCTATTTATTATAGAAGTAACTGGAATTTATATAATGCTTTATATTTATTAAACTATCTCCTTTAAGCCTTACAACCAACAGTTACTATAGTTATTGCTATGTTTTTGCCCTATGTTTAATAGTATTTTATTTTTTCCAATGACATTAAAGGTAGCTTTCAACATTCACTTTTATAAGATTTTGAGTTCTAATTTTTTTTCTCCCCTCCTCCCTCTCCTCTACCTTCCCCAAGATGGCAAGCAATCTGATATAGGTTATACATGTACAATCATGTTAAACATATTTCTGTATTAGTCAGATTGTGAAAGAAGAATCAGAACAAAAAGGGGGAATAATGTGAGAAAGAAAAAAATGAAAATAATATGCTTCAATCTGCATTCAGATTCCACAGTTCTTTCTCTGGATGTGTATAACAATTTCCATCATGAGTCTTTTGGAATTGTCTTAGATCATTGTATTGCTAAGAAAAGCTAAGTCTATCATAGTGGATCATCTGACAATGCTCCTGTTATTGGGTACAATGTTCTGGTTTTGCTTGCTTCACTCAGCATCAATTCATGTAATTCTTTCCAGGTTTTTCTGAAATCTGCCTGCTCATCATTTCTTGTAGCACAGTAGTATTGCATTGTATTCATAGACCATGACTTGTTCAGCCATTCCCCAATTGATGGGTTTTCCCTCAATTTCCAATTCTTTGCCACAACAAAAAGAACCAGTATAAATATTTTGTATAGGATTGGCATAAACCAGGTTAAAAAAGACTACAGAATAAACTGGGGAATAAAAACATACTAATCTGTACTGAGAACATTAACGGTGAATTTAAGCTGATTCTCATACCCTACTATATTAATCCGGGCATTGACACATACCTGCTCTCTGGGCCATTTAAAATAATATAGACAGTATCCATGTAGTTTATTTCTCACAGTTCTCATGATAAAGGAATATTATTTTAGAACAGATGGTATATACAGATAGGGAAAAAATAATCCAAATGTCTTTGTGTCCCTAAAAATTGCCTTGGTGAAACCAAATCATACTGCTCTCATATTGGCCAAACACACATATCCCAATCAGGCATTTCCTCAAAACATTTCTATCTCAATCATTCAAAACTCCTCTCTCTGATAGTTCAGCAGAATTTTTAGCTTAAAAATTAACTGATTTTATGATTAAATTAATATTAAGATAAGCATTACACTCAATACTCTCATGGTTATTTGTATCTCAGAAGAGGGTTATACTAACTTAAGTTAATTTCTAATTGACAAATGTGCATAGCAGATATTTTTAACCAAAGAACCTTTCTATACTTAGTCTTCCCACCTTCCTGTCACCACTGCCCTTTGTGCCTAATTTGATAAGAAATAAAATGAAAGTAATTAATAAAGGAAATGTGAGCAAAAGAAGCAGACCTAAATGTAGAATAAATAATGGCATCCTCATTAAAGTGAGTTAGAGAACAAATAATAGAAAAAAATTATGTTAAAAATAATAAAGATAGAACCTTTCCAATTTTGTAGTATACAGATGAAGCTGTCCTGACAAGAAACAAAAAAATCTTAAAAATAGATGTTAATGAAATTAAAAAAACTGATCATTCAATTAAAATATTATGAAATAAATACATTTTCATTGAACAAATATAGAAGTAATCTTAAAAATTAGAGAAATAGAGAAACTTGAAGGTAAAACAACAGTAATGACAAAACAACTTGGAACAAGTTCTGAAATGACAAAAATGTATAAACTATTCGTTAGCCTCATCAAGAAACAGAAGAAAGTCAAATTACCAAAAAATTTTAACTGAATAACATAAATTCATAAGAAACAAGAAGTAAAATGACTAATCAGAAACTAACATCAACGTTATATATTAGTAAAACAAAGAATTCAAAGGAAACTGAGTTTCTATGAAAATATTAGTCAATTATAAAAAACATCTGAATTGACACAATTACTGAAAAAGAAAGCTTTGTGCAAGCCATAAGAAAAAAAAATAATGCCGAAAGCTGGGGAGGTAATGGTGATGGAAATCCTGGGCCAGATGAACTCTGAGTAATTGGAGAAAAAATAATGGTCCTGGGCAACAGATACTGAAACATATTCCTATTGTCATGGCATATCTTCATCCAGAGAAAGAACTGATAAATAAATGTATAGAATGGCTAAATACACACACACACACACACACACACACACACACACACACACACACACACACGTTTAAGTCTAATGGTAACCATCTCTAGGGCATAAAGTGGGGGAGGATGAAAACTTTATTATATATTTAAAAGGAATAGCAAGGTGTACGTAACAGATTCACAATTTCGTGCATAATCATCTATTTTTATTCTATTCTACTATGTTATGGGAAGGCTTACTTTATTTCTTAACTCCCAAATAAAATTTAAAAATTAAAATAAAGAACAGGAAGTATCATCAATAAATGTAGTCACTGTATTGGGTGTATTATATCAGTTTTTCCTTGTTAAAAAGATGCAGTCTTTAGTGTTCTATGGCTGTACAAGTGACTGATTTAAAAACAAAAGCATCAAAATTTTGAAAAAAAATAAAAAATAAAGAATAAAATATAGTTATAGGTCATCTTCTCTTACAGTTCACTTTGATAAGTTATCTTGTCTTTGGGGTAGTATGTATGATGACTTTGAATCACAGAGTTGTAAATGTGGAGGGCCTCATATACATGGGTATAACTAGATTCATCAAACTCGTTTTAAAGATGAGCATCACACAATAAACTTTATGTCTACATAGGGCCATTATGTCCAAAGTATTATTTTATCCAAATATCCCACTCTTTTCTATTCAGCATGAATGGAAACTTGCAGTTCCTGACATTTAACATAAACTATAGCTTCTAGCTCAAAATATAGGTAAATTGTCAGTTGTGCTTTGTTCTATTTTCTTAGAATAAAGTTAATATATCTAGAAATATATTTATCCCCAGCTCATAGCTATCTACGGAAAAGAGAAAGTCATCAATTAGTGATAGTCCTCAAAAAAAGTCAACTATATGCAGAGTTGAAGAAGGATGCCTTTAGCAATGAATTATACTGTGGTCTGTGATCAATTTCTCATAGATTTAGATTTCTGATTAGCAAGGTTCTGAGGCACTAAAAGTGCCTATAGTGGAAAAAATGAACTCGTAGGGATCAGCAGAATAAGCAGACTTGGAACTTCATACAATAACAGAATTCCAGTAATAAAATAATTAGAACATAGCAGCTATCTAGTCTACTGTGTCCCTAAAGAGAATCCTTCTTTTTTTGGGGGGGTTGGCAAGGCAATTGGGGTTAAGTGACTTGCCCAAAGTCACACAGCTAATATTTGTGTCAAATGTCTGAGGCTGGATTTGAACTCAGGTCCTCCTGACTCCAGGGCTGGTGCTCTACTCACTGCGCCACCTAGCTGCCCAGAGAATCCTTTCTATAGGCAATCAGACAAGCAGTTATCAAAATTTTGTCTGAAGATCTCATTTACGGGGACCCACTAGTCAGAGTATTAATTAACAAGCAGTATAAAGCACTCATGTCAGGTTCTAGGCTAAATCTTGGGAATAAAAAGAAATGCAAAAAAATAATGTTTTCGCTCTGATAAATTTCATGTTCTAATTGAGGAGTCCACATCATTCCCCAAGATATCCTATTCTACTTTTGAATAGATGTAATTTTATTTAAGTTTTTCCCTCATTTATCTGACTTGTTTTCCTCTTTGTAACTTGTACTCATTGCTCTTACTTTGAATTCTGAAGCCAAATTTAATCCCTCTTACAATAATTAAAGAGCATTATGATTCCTCCGTATTAGATTTCTCTTCCTTGGCAAAACATGATTATTTCCTTCCACTGATATTCGTAGGACATGAATTCAATGACCTTTACATCCTAGTGACCCTGTTTTGGATGTTCTCCAGGTTGTTGATGTCTTTCTTAAAATGGAATGCCCAGAAAGAAACAAAATACCCAACTTCCAGAGTGACTGAGCTTGAGAACAAATTGTGTGGATGTGTGTGTGGGGGGGATGGAAGAGTAGGGGGCGGCAGTCAGAGGTAAAACTGTTAATTTATTTTTAATTAATTTAAGCATTAATTATGTCTATTTAATATCACAAAGACTTAGGAATAATTCAAAAACAGACATTTTCAATCCACCTAAAGAAATGTTTTCAGTTATTTCCTGCCATGAAACAAAATTCTTATATGATATTTTTACATTTGTTTAAATTTATCATTTATTCTGACACTATTCTGGGAATTAAACTGAACCTAATCATAGAGTTAGTTGTATAAGATTGTCTGAGTTCAGGTAATTAGTAAACTGTCATGGATAATATGCAGCATAATTAATATAACTTAATGAAAAGTAATTTAAAAAGTCCTCATGTTCCTCCCTAGAACTACTGTAATGAAGTTTATATTTAAAGGTCATAATAAGGGCAAACAAATTTTTTAATACTCAGAAATGAGTTGGGCAAAACTTTTGATATCCCATGTGACTATTTGGCAAATATATTATTTCAGATATAGCAGCAAATTTATACAATTGATATAGGAAACTCAGTTAAAGGTCCTTATTAATTTTCACAGAGGTGTCATCATTTAATACATTTAATTAACTTGCTTTTCAAATCTTTAAAGTCCAGGAGAAATTCATTAGAAACTAAATACAAATTGAGGGAAAGCTTTGACATGCACTCTCATAAATGATAAAAATACAAGGCATTTTCATATGAGCTATAATAAACTCTCTTTTGTTCTGTATTCTCTCAAATTGAGGTTTCTAGTAATTTTCATGGACCATGTGAAAATGGATGCTTATAATGTTAGCCTCCGCCATAGCAATGGCTAAAATGATTTCATAAACAGCAAAGAAATATTCAACTATGTTTAGTACAATTTTAGTATTAGATATATTTTATTATCTCCTCACACTTTAAACAGTGCTAACCAATGCATGATTCCTCATTATCAGAAATACACATCACACTGTTTTCCACCTAAGTTTGTCCCATAATTGGTATTATTATTCAGTTTTTGCCAATGCATATATTATATATGTATATGTATGTATATATGTGTGCATGTATGTATATGCATGTGTATGTGTATATGTATGTACATATATATATGTGTGTGTGTGTGTATATATATATGTATATATATATATATATATATATATATATTTTCTCAAGGGGCTCTCATTTTAGAAGTGAAGCCTACCTGTGGCAGTGTCCTACATTTTGGTCATGAGAATATAAATGGCAGTTTTCCATTAACCAGACTATCTGACTTCCCAGAATACTGTTCTTTGCCTCTTCTGCACAACAAAGAATATTAAAAGCACTTCTTCCTCTAGGATCATGAGTGTCAAGTCTATTGAAATCTATTTGCATCTTAATTGATAGCATTTAGCACTAGCCTAAAAAGAGATGATATTTATGTAGAGTTTGAAAAGTACTTTCCTTAGCACAGAACTTTGAGGTCAGAAACAGAGGTTTATGATAATAAAATCACATTACTTACATGTTAAATCACACCAATTTTAGAAGCATATAGTAATACTTCACTAAATCCTGTTCTAATATTTCAGAAATTCTGAGAAATTAGAGGCTCTGCTGAAAATGGAATATTCATAACACACATGTTTGTAAATGCTTCAAGATTTGTGACACACTTGAAAATGTCATATAAGGATCAGTTGAAGGAAGTAAGAATGTTTTAGCCAGGAAAGATAAGATTGGATTTCAAAACAAGAGAACCTGGGTTTAGATTGGATACATCATTTAACTCCTCTGTTCCTCAGTTACCTCATGTGTATAATGAGCGGTTTGAATTAAAGGATTTCCGAAGTCAGTTGGAGCTTATGAGCCTATTATCCTAAGTATTTTACTGGTTTGTGGAAGAGTGATTAGGGTTCTGCTTAACTCTTGAAGGCAAAGCTAGATGCAACTTGCAGAAACCAAACAAAATAAAACAAAAAACAGACTTAACCCCAATGTAAAGGAAAGGTTCCTAATAATGAGCATTGTCCAAAAGCTGATATAAATGTTCCTTGACTGTAGATTTAGTAAAAGTTGAATATCTTTTTGTTAGAGATACCAGTGCAGCAATGGTTCAGAGTAGATGGCCCGTGAGATCCCTTCCTTTTTGAGATTCTGGAACAATACTACAAATTAGCTAATATAAGTGACATGCTGCACATTCTGCAGATAACAAAACTAAGGGATAGAGAGGTTTACTGATTTACCCTCAGTTCCAGAGCTAGTAAATACTCATGCTGTCCAGTTGTATCTAACTTTCTATGACCCCATTTTAAGGTTTGCTTGGCAAAGTTATTGAAGTGGTTTGCCACTGCAGTTCATTTTACAGATGAGGAACTGAGGCAACTGGGTTAAGGAATCTCCCAATGGTCACACAGCTAGTAAGTATCTGAGTCAAGAGTTGAACTTATGAAGATGAGTCTTCCTGATTGCAAACCTGCAACATTTACCTGTCCCCCTACTACTTACAGGAAATTGAATAGGAAATTGAAATAGGAAATAGAAAATTGAAACACATTTTCTTAACTCCAGCTCTAATGCTGCTCCCATCACATTATACTTGGTTTATGTAATATGCTATGGCATTTATGAGTGACTTGCCAATAAGTTGAATATTAGTAGGGTAGGAAGTAGAAGGGAGAGTAAGAGGGTATTCAAAATTGTTGCCAAACTGAATAATACTTTGTATAAACTATAACAGCTGCAAAGCAGTATGGGAAGAAAACCAGTTGGAAGTCCATTAAACCAGAACCTAACATATTTAAAACTAAAAATTGTTTTCAATACTTTAGTAATGAGATTTTTAGAAAATCAGGTAATTTTACTTAAAAGGATCCTTCTGTATATATTAGAACAAGTTTTGGTAGAATCTGCATGGGCCAAAGCATTAAATATGTATTTTGTGTCAGTTTAGTAGTAGTTCAAATTTATAAATAAAAATCCAGTTATACAAGCAAAACAAATATTATAACCCCCATCTTGTAATGAGGAAACAATGTAAGTATCTTCCTACCTTCCTCTGGCTTTTAATTGGTAGGTCCCAGATTTAGAAGACAATCCTTCCACCCCATTCTCTGTGCTTTTTTCCCCCGTTACCCAGTAAACTAGTGAATTTCATACTGTTTCCCATTGGGTTAATCCCTGAGTAATATTTTATAGGCTGACAGATTCTAAAGCCAAAGTAAACCTGAAGCCATCAGATTGTTTGAATCCTTCTTTTTACACATGATCAGACTGAAGCTCAAAGAGGTTACCTTGCACAATATCACATAGATAAATGAGAGAGCCCAGATTCTAACACAGGTCCTCTGAACTAAAATCCCTCTTTCCACTAAACTCTTTGCTCTACATGCTAGGTATTTTATGTTTTACATGTTCAAAGAATTATAAGTTGATGCCTAAACTCAATGTTGGCATGAAAATCCAAAGAATATTATTTTTATTTAATATAGTACTCAATGGGTAATATTCTAATGAGCAGGTGTTCTCATGAATACCACAGTTCATTCATGCCTACCTAACCTGTGAAACTCTCATTTATGTCCCTGCAGTAGAGCAGTAAGCATGTTGCTTACTTTTGCTATGTGATCAATGCATCTTCTTTATCATAAATGTATTTGATCATACATATTAGAATATTTCTACTGTGTAATTCCTTGTTTGTAATGTGTTGGAGCCTGCCCACACCCATTATGCATCTTTCCACTGCCCTATTTGTGATTCTCAGCTTCAATTATTTAAAGACTATGGTATTCCATGACTCAGAGACACACAACATCACCAAAAGGATATTGCTTTCATAAAGATGACCCTATGTTTCAGAGAAAAGCTTAGTCATTAAAAGAACATTGCAATTTCCCAAGGCAATCCATCCTGTCTCTTCCTCCTGTTCAATTCTGGGATC
The DNA here is from genome assembly GCF_011100635.1 of Trichosurus vulpecula. Taxonomy (NCBI): domain Eukaryota; kingdom Metazoa; phylum Chordata; class Mammalia; order Diprotodontia; family Phalangeridae; genus Trichosurus; species Trichosurus vulpecula. The sequence goes on along the minus strand of NC_050581.1, from coordinate 93,345,804 downwards.
AGCTCATTGTCCATTTGCAGTCTGTCCAATACACATGGACAAATGAGCACCAAAGGTTTTTCATCTAATTATATGTCATAATTTGGCCTATAGGCATTTTCTATCCACTTATGTGAATACTTTTTCCTGTGTGGTTAGTTAGGTCAGACTCTTTTGAATGATTATCAATCTCATTTAGGAGTGCCTGTAATGTTCCCATCTACTGTTATCAACTGTAGAACATCATTTATAAAAGCATGCCTATTCCCTTCTAATATTCTCATTAAGGATTCCCTCAATGCATGTATAGATTATTCTTTTAAAAAATTTATATAGACAGGAGAAAAGGGATATGGGTTGGTCATTATTAGTCTTCTCTCAAGCCAATTTTTTCCAAGATTATTTTTAGTGACTTTGATATCACTCGTTCCTAGTGATACCTTGAGACTCTGTGCCTCAGTGCCTGCAATTCAGCCTCAGCACAAACTTTCTTTATATGTACATAGTCTAATCTCAGTGCTTTTCCCATGCCCTTTGTATTTTTTTAAAGTATGCAGAACTATGATGTTAAAGTCCAAGCGTGGCTTCCATGAAGGTGAAAAGTTTATTATAAAAGTCTTTGCCGAGCTCTTAGGTCTTCTGTCTTTTTTATTTTACACTTTTAAATTTCATCCTTAAATGCCCTTTGAGCCTTTGAGCAACTTTGTCTGGAGGTAGCTTTCATTGAGCTTCCATATTTTTTCCTTACTTCTAAAGTTTTGTACGCTCATGAGACAATACTTCTCATAATCTTTGCTGGATGATTTTACAAATGAGTTTGCATTTTAAAACAGTGTTGCCCTTGACAGCCATAAATCTGTCCTTGGCAAAGAATGCACTATTTTGCTGATTGAGATTTTTATATGATTTTGTTCTTCTGATTATGGCATTTATTTTTTACTGAATAAATGTCTATATGAAATTCTTAAAATTGAGGTCAATTCTTTTCCTCTATACATTTTCCTTTTATGGCATCAGTAACTTGTTTGGATAGGTCAGGTTGAAGTTGTTTTCATTGCATATCATGTATTTTAAATTTTTTCTCAATAAAATATACAATTATAACCATTTAAATTAATACAATGCCATTTGAAATCAATGACATTAAGAAATTTTAAGATGTCTGTAACAACAATGTGGCTTGCAGCTGCTGCTGAGGTGTAAAGCCCAACAAGACTAGCAATAAGAGCTGCCAGCACAGGTTCTTTGATCTGTTTTTCTAAGGAAAGCAACTTTAAAGGGTTAAAAATTTCACTTTAGTCCAACATACCTATATCATTCCCTTAGTACAGGGGGAAAAGCCAGCACCTGGAACTCCAGAGGAAATACAAATAGAAATTACAAACATAAAATATAAACAGATCAAATAACAATATTCAACAGACAGGCTTTGTCTGATCAAGACATTACATACGTAGTTACCAAAAATAGAAGCACCAACATCTGGGTTTTTTTCAAAGCCTGGAGGCTCCAGCGGCTACCCAGAGTCTCCACACCAACACTCTTCTGGTGAGTGAAAGCCCCAAACAAAATGCTAAGCTCTGAATTTATATACCCTATTCAGGGTCAAAGGGCATCACAACCATGTGACTCAAACCCACATGACCTAAAAGATTCTTCAGGAACAAAGAGTGTCACAAACATGCAATTCAAACCCATGTAAACTAGGCTTTCCCTTCAGGTAAGCAGCTCATCAAAGACTCCAAATTTAATCAAAGAAACAAAGACCAGACTTTTCAAAGGCACTTGATTACATAAGGGCTCCAAAGGAAAAAACAGTAAAAAAAAACGTCCCACCCTGTTTAACCTTACAATGTCTTATTGCATTCTTATTAAAATCTGGTTAAACTTTCAGCTTAGCCTTTTTTTCATTTAAAAAAGCATAACTGTCTTTTCTGCAGCACATTGGAGCAAGGGTTGTATTAGATAATATGGAGTCTGATATGATTAGGAGTCAAATCTATGTTTAAATATAGACCTGATATTTACTGCCTATGTGAGGTTGTGCAAGTCAACTTCATGCTCTGTTTCATTATCTACTCCAATTCACTCAAACAAGTATTTTAAGCATCTACTATGAGAACATTACTGGAGACTGTGGTAATCAAAGGAAAAATTAAAATAGTCCCTGCCTTCAAGGAGTTCACATTCTACCGAAGGGATACAACATTCTAACAGACATACCTGATAACTTAAGGATGAAGATAACACTAATAATTAGGGGGACCAAGAAAGACTGGTGGTAGGAAGTAAGCCCTGTAAGACCTCATCTGATCCTTGAATGAAGCTGGGATTCTAAGAGATCTCTAAGGTGAGGAGATGGGTTATTTCAGGCATTCTCTTCAAAAGCATGGGGGCAGGAGATAGAATGTTTTGCTTAGGAGTCAGTTATTAGCATGTTTGGCTGAAACATTGTATGAAAATGGAAATATTATCAAGAAGGGAATAATATAATTTACCGCATATAACATGGAGAGGCATTGTGAGATAAATGCTTTGTAAATGTTCAAACATTTTTAGAAATGTGAGCTGTTCTTAATTCCAGTTCTTCCATTCAATAATTCCATTGATTTTTTCAAGTATAACTTTTCGAAAAGATTAACACTCCAATAAAATGCTAAAAACTTCATTTATGTAACATTATGTTACTTTTTCAAATGTTATTATATTAATAAAAATGTACTTCAAATAATATGCTTATAAAAATGAGATCTAAATGCCAATAATAACCCGAGAAGTTAATGTCAGCTGCCCATTTTACATTATCTGCACATGTTTTGTCATCTATTAGAAGTTAGAGGTAGCTAATAAGTCTGGAGAAAAGCCATTTTATCAAAGTGCTATGAAAAATAACTTTCTATGCTGAATACATATGGACACACATACATACATGTGTATCTTTATACACATATATGGAATGTATATATATATATATATATAATAATTAAATTCTTGAAATTAGAATTATCATTTAATAATAGCAATACTCTTAGATGAAGAAAAATAGAACTATTTATTGAAAGCTCAAGGTGTCAGAAGATTTTGTTATAAGTTGAAATATTGATGAGCCCTTTTGTTCAATCTGTAGTGGAAAGATACACATGTTCTGACCATCTTTTATTACAGCAGGGGGCAGCATGGTCTACCATTTTCTCTGCTATTGACAATATTGATAAAATTGAGATGTACTAATTAACGCAAACCTCCCCAGACACTGTGTTGCAAATAGAATCAATATTAGGAGGCTGTTAGACATTGGACAGTTGTCATTTCCTCCAGTGATTCAGTTACCAGTTGCTAAACATTTGAGACAAAATCCTTTTTTTAGTCAACACTATACATGAGAGTAATAAAAGTAACCTGGAAGACAGTATGTGCTGCTGTGCTTCATAGATTTGTATCTCTGCAAGTATCCTTAAAGAGAGGCAACACTGGTTTAAGTGGAAAAGGTGAAGGGCAAATTCAGGATAAGCTGTTTTCATCTTTTTTTTGTGCCACTAGCTTGCTCTGTACCCTCAGCTAATCACTGTTCCTCTCTGGGCCTAAGCTTTATAGTTAAATGGAAGAAGATTGGAACAAATGATCCCTAAGGTTATTTCTTATGTGCAATTTGTATCTGCTTGCATGTGTACACACTGTCTCCTAGATAGAATGTAACTCTAGGGAAGAAACAGCTTTATTTTTGCTTTTGTAATCCTTCCCTAGTACAGAGTTTGGGACATAAAAGACATTTAAAAATGCTCGTTGATTGATGGATTGGTTGATAAATAAACACAATGATTTGACTGGGGAAGAGAAATAACCAGGAAGAACTGGAAAGTGGAAAGTGGCTCCTGACTTGAACCCTGAAGGAAACTAATGAGTCTCAAAAATGGAACTGAGAAAGCATTCAGGACACCCTGTGCAAAGGAGGCAGGAGCTTAAAAGATTGTTTAAAAGATTAACCTCTACAAAATGACGATGAAAAATAGAATGGAGTCAGCAAACATAAGAGGGGCTTTTAGTTTTGTATCAGGCTGTGATCTCCTTGAGAGAAAGGACTGTCTTTTACCTTGCTTTGTATACAGTGCCCAGAGACAAATAGATGCTTAATGAATGTTCATTGAATGACAGACTTTTTGATGTAAGAGATAATAGTGCACCACCATGGATGCTTCTGGAGCAGAGGAGTACTGTGGTCAGACTTGTAATTTAGGAAGATTATTCTGGCAACTGTGTGGAGGATGGTTTAAAGAAATGTAAGACTATAAGCAGGGAGATCAATTCAAGTAAACCTAAACACTTTTAAATTGTAAATTCTTTCTAGAGAAAAAAAATATTTGATCGACAGCTTAATTGGCATATGGAACTCCCAGTGAGTAAACGAGTAAACTCTCTCTCTTTCTCTCTTTCTCTCTCTCCCTCTCACATACACATACACAGCAAGTAGAAAATTGCACAAATTATAGTCTTAAGAAGGTTAGAAGGGAGGGGTAGAGAAATGAGATTTAAAACATCTTGCCTATGATCACACAATCAATATGTTTCAGAGGCAGGACTAAAATCCAAGTCTCACTGATTGCAAGGTGAGTTCTTTATATATAATGACACATCGCCTTTCAGTCTTGCTATAAATGGAGGCTCACATCTCGGAAAATATGGAGGTTAATCTTTGGAAAGTCTTTTATTTATATCAAGGTCAAATATGTGTGGATAGCTATCTATCTAGATGGATGGATGGATGGATAGATAGATAGATAGATACATAGATACATAGATGGATAGATAGATAGACAGACAGAGTTGTTTTAAGAGCATGGGGAGCTAAAAGGCCTTTGGCATATTCTGCATATTTGATTCTAAAGGTAATCTCACAGAAAAGGGAGATCTTAATGTATTAGTTCTGAAATATTAAGCCATAAAACCAAAGATTTCTGTTATTGCTGAAAGATCAGCTTGCTATATATCCCTGAGTCAGACTGAGGAAGCTATATTGTCTGTAATTTAGCATACATTAGAAGAAGCAGGAGGGAAATTGATTATTAATTGCCCTTAAAGTAGCAGAACAAAATTAATGATGTCACAGACTCTGGATGGAGAAGAGATGTTTCTTAAAAGAAACAGAGAGATAGCTATGACTATGAATCAATTTCACCTGGGCTGAGAGATACTACTGATAATTAATGTCCAAGCAACTTTGAAATCAATGAGGCCTGCCAAGAAAAATGATGAGACCTATATCATTGCCATGATTTGTTATAGCAGGATCCAATCATGAGTCAATAACTAAGGTGAATTTAAGCACAATTTCAAAATACTTTAGTTCAAAAACATGATCACCATTCTCATATTGCAAGGGTACTTCATAGGGTCACAGGATCACAGAATTGGAGCTAGGAGGGACCTTAGAGATTGTCAAGTCCCGTCATCTCATTTTACATATGAGTCACCCAAATACAGAGTGATTTACCAAAAGCCACAGAGGTGGAACGTAGCAGAGCTGCGGCTATAACCCAGTTCTTATGGCTTGAAGTCTAATTCTCTTTCCACTGTAAAACCCAGCAATTGACATTTCTATTACACTTGAAGACTTAGGAAGCACAATTCCAAAACGAAAACAAAAATAACAAAATAAAAAACTCTTTCTGATGAGGTCTGATAAATGTTATTATCTTTATTTTACAGAAGGGGAAAACAGAGGCTTGGAGAAGCAAATTTACAGGATCAAAATCTGACTCATAACTAGGTAAATATCAGAAGTCCAGTAATGTTCCCACTCTATCCTAAAGTCTCTATACCAAGAGAATATTTTGATAATTATTCTAGTTAAAAACACATGCCTTGCTTATTGACTCCTCACAATATGGAAATTAGAATTATATATCAACAGAGCACATAAATTTGGAAATGAATCTTTGCATGCATTCATGCGTGCATGCATATGTGTGTGCGTGCATGTGCGCACGTGCATGTGTATATTTGTGTTTGAAGTTTTATTCTCTGTTAACCTGAAACTACTAGGAAAAAACTTTATTTTTGTTTTTTGTTCAGAAGTAGATCTTGTCTGTATTGTATTTGACACTATGCCTGCAACAACTAAAATTTTTGTTGTTCAGTTCTTTCAGTCTTGTCTGACCTTCTGTAACCCTATTTTGCAGTTTTCTTGGCAAATTTACTGGAGTGGTTTGCTATTTCCTTCTCCAGTTCATCTTATAGATGAGCAACTGTGGCAAACAGGGTTAAATTAGTTGCCCATAGCTGATGCCACATAGCTAATAAGTGTCTGAGGTAGGATTTGAACTCATGAAGATGGGTGTTCATAATTCCAAGCCCAATGTTCTATCCACAGCACCTCTTAGCTGCCCAATGTGGCATTTAGAGCTCTCTCTCTCTCTCTCTCTCTCTCTCTGTATACACACATACATACACATATATGTATAAATACACATGCGCATACACACATATATTTCTATCTATAATGGAATAACTATGGGTTTTCTTTTTAAATAATAATTTTTATTTTTATAATATCTAATCAATTTGGGAAATTGCAAAGTTCTTTTCATGACCCCAAGCTTCTTATTAAAATTGAGTTCAACCTTTTTTATGCCAACTTTCTTTCCTCATTATTTGGCTATGAGACATGGATCACTGCAATTGCTGAACAACTGAAATTGATCATTAACCACAGGGCAATGGAGAGGCTCATGGCGAGTGTAAGCGGCAGCAACTCATTAAGAGCAAGGAATTATGAAGGAGAAGTGATATAAAGGATGTCATCTAAGAAGTGTATTGGCAAAAAAAGAATATGGGACAATTGTGGTTAGAGTGAGGGGAAATCAATGCACATCCTGTGTACTTTCAAGAAATCATAAATTAGACCCCTTGTATATGGATCCCATGTGGTAACCTTATGGGAGAACACTAAAAAGCATCTCACAGTGATGGATTGCTTTCAGTCTCCATCACTACAGGTAACCAGATAAATGAAATCACACATTCATTTAAATATTTTTGCATGTCCTCTGTGTAATTACAGTGTTTAAATTATAACATATTTTTTGCTATATGAATTTTTCTGACAGGAAGCATGGGATATTGAAAAAAAATGTTGGATTTAAAGTCAGGACACTGAGTTGAATTCTAAGCTCTGACACATTAAATATGTCAAAGTGGGAAGGGCATTTAATCTCTCTGGCTCTGTTTCATCTTCTGGAAAACATGTGCACTCCCTACCTCTTTAGGTACATGGTATAGTGAAATAGTGGATACAACAGAAGACTTGGAATTAGGGAGTCCTGAGACTGAATCCTAACACAGACTATTACTAATCATATGATGCTGGGCAAGTCATTGAGCTTGTACAGGCTTTGGTTTCTTCATCTATAAAACAGGGATAATATTCAGATCTACCTCACCTGGTTGTCGTGAGGGTCAAATGAGATCTGAAATGCTTTGCAAACCTTAAAGCAACATGTAGATGCTAGCTATCATTATTGCTATCTCTAGGAGCAGGGAGGCACAATGGACAGAGGGATAAATGTAAAGTTAGATGGATTTGGGTTCAAGATCCTCCCCCAATCCAAACTAGCTGTGTGCTCTTAGGAAAGTCAATTAACTTCTCTCAGACTCAGTTTATTCATATGTAAAAAGGGCATGATAATAATAATACCTAGCTTACAAGATATATTGTAAGATGCAAATTAAATGATATATTTTAAGCACTTTGCAAAACATAAATCATTACGTAAATGGGAACTATATTATTACCTCATAGATTTGTAGTGAGGAAAGCAGGATTATACAATAACTGAGTATTATACAAGGCTATAGAAATGTGAATTGTTCTTGTTATTATTTCTGTATGCAAATTATGCATTAGAATAGTGAAATTACAAGTTAAAAATTATCACCATCTTAGAAAATTTGACTTACATATTTCTACTTTATGTATAAAATTATAGGTATTATGAATAAAGCTATGAAATGGATATTATATATGCTTCCTTGAACAGAGAACCCCCCCACCTTGCAATTAATTAAAAACACTTCAAATATTCCATTATTTATCTTTCAGACTGAAGGACATGCTTTCAGACACAGAGCAATATGGACAGTACCCAATTAAATTGTCATATAAGGAAAGCATGTGTCATTAAACTTACGAGCTGAGATGAGCATATACAAAATGAAAATATCTCTCAGGCTAAATGTCAAAATAATGAGATTCCCTCAATTTATCAATTATATGTAAAATCATTTCTCTGCATTGCATTCTAAATTGATATCTTTATACTGTGGCCTTACTGACATGTGCATTTGTACACACCAAAGAGATTTGGTGAATGGCTGAAAGATTTTGAAAGAAGCCATTCATATTGTCTTCATGAATTCTGTTGTTCTAAGTTTTCCTCCAAATGGTTAATAAAATTTTCACTATGGCAGAGTGGTAGTAAGAGAATAGTTTTAAATTGCCTCTTAGGGAAAAGTTAATTAAGGAACCTGACACTAAATGGGTTTTGGAGTTCATAAAAGTACACCTGGAGCATGAATGAATTGAGGGAAATGATGGATTGTGAGAAGATGAGAAGCTCAGAATGATCTTTGACAAATTCTGGTTGCTATTGTAAAGCATATTGGGATAATTCTAACTTAATTTTTTTTTGTTTTTCTATGGCCAACTCAAAGTGAAGAGGGTCCACATTCATATTGTATAATTTTGGGGATAGTAGAACTAGAGCCCCTGACCTTCACGGAACTTAAAAGATCACTCCCTGCTCCAGTCCTCTCCCAGAATCATTTCTTAGGTTTGTACAAGACATAGGGGGAACTGTCTTCAGGTGGTCACTGTTATAAAGTGCATGTGGGAGCAGAAGGTATGGGGGGAGAAGGGGGGAAACATGACATCAGCAGACCAAAGTACATAAAACACATAAGATTAATGACTTGTGACTGTAAAGATCAACAGATGGAGTCCCAGCATGAAGGAACATGGGATGTTAATATTTTAATAGGGTTGAGATAGAAAACAAGTGTCTGCTTGGGGACCATAGTTCGTATTAGAGTGAGTCTTTCCAGGATACAGACAGCATACAACATGACAGAATCCTAGAAATCATTGTACTTCAGTCCTGGAAGAGACCTTAGAAATTTGGAAGGGACCTGAACAAAAAAACAGCACTTTGTTCAAAATCACAGAGGTAGCTAATGACAGGATGTGAATGTGGATCTTTTACCACTTTGGTGATCTTCTCACCATATCATCACATCCCCCACTAAAGAGAACTCATTTATGTTTTGGAAAGAGAGGATATATGGAGATAAAATGTTGGCATACCAGGGCTTCATGGAATTTGCTAGCATCCAGCTATTCTGCTACTGGGACATGACAGGTGGTTCTACTCTTCCTCCCTCATTTACATCTCTTGACCTCAAATGTTCAAAATAGTGAAAGTGAATATTTGGACAGAAGAAATAGTTTAGGGCAGGGTCCAAAACAAAAACAAATGTTAATGGTAAAAAAGTGAATAGCCTATACATGGGATTTCTTATCAGTCTAGCCCTAAGATATATTCAAGTAAAAAATGTAAACATAGTCAAATAAAATATGCAAGAAATAACAGAAATAGACATGTGATTTCATTCTCACATTTCAATTCAATTCTGAAAATATGTCTTCAATAACTTCTTTGTGAAAGGCCTATGTTAGGCACTAGGAATACAAGGATAAGAAATGATCCAGTTCTCTGACATAAGAATCTCAACATCTCTGGATAGCTAGGGAAAGGAATATAGGAAAAGCCATGGTAGGGCTATGTTAGGGATAAAGGAGAGATCCAGGCCATGTGCAGTAGGAAAATCTGAGGAGAGAAAGTACAGTTACCATTGAATAAAGGCAAATTTCACATGAGAGGAAGCACCCAAATTGTGCCTTGAAGGAGGAAGGGAATTTTGACTAATAGTGTAGACAAGGATGAACATGATTTTAATGAATATGTGGAGATCGGAAAGGGTTGTTGAATATCTGGAAACAACTAGAAGTTCAGTGGGCTGAAATGTAAACTATGTGAAGGAGAGTAAGGTGAAATAACATTGGGAAGGTACACTATGGGCTGGATATAAAGATAGGGATGAGGATTGAGCCTGTGATTTCATTGTAAAGAATTCTTCATAAGGAAATCCCCTCTACTAAGGCAGACTGGCACTTTCTCTGAAACTTATGTCTTTGAGATTTATGTCCATGAGAGGTTAAATGAACTGCCAATGGCCAAACAGCCAGTATGTGTCAAAGGCAGGAATTAAACACAAGTATTCCTGGCTTTCAGGCCAACTCACTGTCTACTAGGCTACTCTGACTAAGGGGGTGTCAAATACTGAGCTGAGGACTTTTATTAAAAAATACTATCTGAAAGTGAGCCATTGATAGTTTTGAACAAAGAATTCCATTGTCAGACCTGTGCATTAGGGAAGAACACTTTAAAAACATTGTTCATTCATTTGTTCACTCATACATCCATTTATTCTTTCATCCATTCCTGCCAGGCATTGTGCTAGATACCAAGGATGCAAATATAAAAATTAAACAGTTCCTGGCCTCAAGGAAATTTCATTCTGCTGGAGGTGGGCAACATGCCCACAGAAAAATAAATGCAAACTAAAAACAAAGTAGATTAAAAATAATTTCCCATGGTATAGGGGTAGCAATTGATAAGGAAGAAATATGAGGTGGTACATGAGCTGAGCTTTGAAGGAAGGTAGAGATTCTCTAAGGTAGAGGTAAGGAGGGAGTAGATTGCAAGCAAGGGGCACTTCTACAAAAGAAAGGGCCTGGAAGTAGCACCACAAATTTAGAAGACTATTACCATAATTCAGGTAAGAAGTGATTTAAGACTGAACAATAGTGACGTTAGAAAAAAGTGGAGAGAAGGATATGAGAGATGTTGTGGAGGTAAAATTGGAAAGATTTGGGAAACCATTGGATATGGTGGTGAGAGAGAAGGAAGAGTCAAGGATACCCTAGGTTAGGAGTGTGGGTGACTGGAAAATTGTGGTTCTCTTAACAGAAATGGGAAAGTTTGAAGGATGAACAGATTTTGGGGAAAAATAACCAATCTACTTTGAGCATGCTAAGTTTGAGATGTTGGTGCAATATTCTTGTATAGCCAGGAGTAAGAAAGGTGCTATTGGAGTTTAGGGAAGTGATTATGGCTCAGTATATACATTTGGGAGTCCTCTGTGTTGAGATGATACCTGAGTCCATGGGAGATGAATAATTCACTAAAAGAGTATAAAGAGAGAAGAGAAAAAGTTCCATGACAATCTTGGGAACAATCCCACACGTCATCTCTTTTTTTCTCTCTTACTCTACCCTGATCTCTTGTTCTTTGCTCCTATCAATGACTATACTGAGAAGGAAACAAAAAATAAAGAAAAGTGAGGGGGCATTAAGGAGAAAAACATGAAAAAGTGTAAGAGTTATACCTTCAACAATGCACATATCTTGCCTCAAGAAAGGAATCATCCATAGTAGTACTGAAATATAAATGGTTTAATATGATCTGTTTCTGGCCAAATAAAATGTTAAAATATCCAATGCACTAGATTTTTATTATGGAGATTTATTCTTAAAATAGAGATAGTGTATTCAGGAAATTTGAACTAATGGAATCTCAGGAATAACTACAGCACTCTGTCTCAGTTCTGCTTATGTTACTGGCTGACTGAGCCGTCAGTCAGCATCAGGTCAACCATTGACAGTTTTTACTAGTTGTTCAACTGCTGCCAACTGGCCTGATATTGATTGACATTTCAATAAGACAGTGTCAAAGGACACAGGCACTCTGGAAGATCATCCTCTAGCTCTTTTATTAATTCATTATAATAAGAGTGTTCTAGGCGGGGGAGTGTTAGAACAAGTTCAAATATGAATTTAAGTTAGTGGATAGTTAAATATTCAGTGTGAGCATCAACATTTTTGAAATCAGCAAATACTACAAGTCAAGGCTTCATTTATGCTTTTGTTAGTTATCTAGACTCTAGACTTAAGAAGATGATGAAGAAAAAGGCTGATAATACAGACTGAAGTTAAAAGTGTTACGAAAGTAATTTTTCCCCCTGGGGACTCAGTTACTAAACATTTATCAGCACATTGCTAATTCAGGCATTTGTCTGAGAAGTTTTCACTACTACTCATGCAAAAGGGAATAGCTTCATTGGTCAGGGACACAAAGCCCTTGGAGTGCTGTTTCATGAGTGCACCCATTGTCACTTTGTATAACTAAGTGTGAGACCTGGAGATGAGAGTGACAATAAGGGCAAACCTGCTTCTTTCCTTTTTTTTAAAGCCTGGTGCTAACCAATTATCTTTTGTTTCCTATGACTGACAGCCCTCACTATCTAGCAATGATACATGTATCTATATATTCTAAAATTCAGTTCCTGTTGCAATGGTTGCAAGAACCCAAAGTGTTTATCAAGCATATTCTCTTAATTAAATTATGGGAGTTGCAGGAATAAATGCGAGGAAGGAAGCAGATGACGATGATGATGCAGTCAGCATTGGTTTGCTTACACTGGTATTTTTTCTCCTGTGAACTAATGCTGAACTCCACAGTTGAGGTTCAATGTTGGTATAAATCATGGATGAAAGAGCACTGCTGCCAGCAGAGTCTGTTACTGATGGAAACACTTCATTTGCAGCAACTTTGCAGATATGTCTGGACCCCCTTAAGCTGCAAGTTAAAATAGAGAGCCTCATTCAAAAGCTGAGTAAAGTGGAATCTCAAGTGAGTTCAAAATTTATTTGAAGATTGATCAACCTATCTTCACCTCCAGGGCAGTAAAACTTGGCCAAATGTTTATAATGAGGTCTTTGGCTTCAACTCTTCTGACAATTTTTAAATCTATAGCTCTAATCTTACACTCTTCTCCCGAGTTCTGGGTCTCTATCTCCCAGCTGCCTTGTGATGCTACTTTGAAGTTTTACCTGAATTACCAACTCAACATATGCCAACTTAAAATCATCCTTTTTTGCATTACATCCTGGTCTCCCTTTGCACCTACCCTCTTAGTGTCAATACCACCACATTTTCTCATGTTCCTCATTACTCACTTTCAAAACACAGATGTGATAATATCATTTCTTAAGTGATTCTTCACAAAGAATTCCATGTCCACTCCGGGCCCTGTTATGCTTCCTCTCCTCTTAATTCTAGGAGAAATTAATGGTGTCTCTATTATACAAATTATCACCTAAATATATTATCTTCGCTTTTATTTCTATTGTTTCATGTATCTTCAACTATATTATAAACCTCTTAAGGGCAGGGACTACACATTATAGGATATAAATTCTACCCATTACTTAGCCCACTGATGAGGACGTACTCTGATACTCAGCAAATGCATTTTTTTTTAAATTTGCTCACTTTAACTTTCTTTACCAGAAGGACAGCAGACATTTCTGTTCCTAGCAATTGCTTCAGATACTGCTATATATCCTTGGCTATAAGGGCCTTCCCTGAGATGGATAAAAATGACAAATAGTTCTCACATGCGAAGAGCTAACAAAGCTCTGACAAATCTTTGGAATTGTTCTTTTGCAGTTTGATTTTTTCCTCCTTTTTTGCTTCTGCTCTCCCTGCTTCAAACAGTTGCATACAATTTGTCTTATTAAGAGATGCCAGTGATAGTAAACAGGAGATACTATGTCAGCCTCAGATTTAACCAATTGAAAACTAAGAGATTTAGCCTTATTGTTACTCTCTGCCTCAGTCCTTATCTTTGAGGAATTATAGGCCTTAGCATAAAGATTAAGACCACTCATGCATGTCGATGTATATGACTTCATCTGGCAAAGAAAACAGCTACTCAGACCATGTTGGGGAAGAGCCTTACACAAACCAATGATTGTAATCTCCCTTCCTGACTACTCTAAGTTGTCTGCAGAGGTGAAAACACTGGGAGTATTGGGTAAATTGGTTTCCCCAATCCCTGATGTAGGTGCTCAAAGAAGTCAGATCATCCTGTGTTTACAAGGTGCTCTTCCTTTTAGCAGAACAAAGACCTGTATAAAGAGAATGGGAGAGTGGGCAAAACAGCTGCACTCCCTTCTCAACCAAAATAAATGTATATCAGATACATTCTGAGGAAAAGGAGGGCATTCAGACTAAAAGGAAAGAGCTACTGAAAAGATGGTGTAATATATGCAAACAAATGGATAAATGTGAATATATTTCAGTAATTGTCAATACCTAACAATATGCTTAATATAACATTATATCCATTTTGTGGAACTACCCTATGAAGCAGAACAGATATTTGAAGCCACTTTACTATCTATGTAGCTTTTCTTAAAACCATTTTCTGCCAGGAATAATATGGGTTGAAGGATCACTAATGATCACAATAATAAAATAAATTCTGGCCTAGTTTATTTTTAGATTAAGATGAAATGCCACCTTTTGAATAAAGCTTTTCCCAATCCCAACAAGTTGTAGTCCTTCCTACCCCCAAATTACCCTGTATTTATTTTATGTGCTACAATAATAATTATAATAGATAGCATTTATGTTTTAAAATTTGCAAACTGCTTTTGATTCTTACAACCCTATGAAGTAGGTTTTGTTTTTTCTTCATATCTTTTGTATTTGCATTGCCTCAAAATTTGAATATGTATTCCTTTACCACCCACTGAGACAATGCTTGTGAGAAAAAATTAAAAAAAAAAGAAAAAATAGTTCAGCAAAACTGTCATAATGTATCACAAATGTCACGGAATCCAAGTCTGACGAAATATGCAATGCTTCATACACAAAATCCCATATCCCTGCAAGGGAGGGGAGAATTATTTTCACATCTTTTCTTCAAGGCAAAAACCTATTCAGTAGAATTATTTTACATAGTTTTCAATTTCCTTTTTGTTTTCATTCATTTGCATCGTTAGAGGTTTTGTGTATATTGTTTTCCTGATTCTACTTACTTCCCTCTGCACTAGATTATGTAATTCTTTTCATGCATCTCTGATTTATTTGTTTTTAATAATAAGGTAATATTCCATGATGCCCCACAAATTGTATAACTACTCCATAATTGATGAGCAACTATTTTGTTTCCATTTCTTTACTGAAAAAACAAATGTCGCCATGAATATTTTGGTGTAAATAGGAGCTTTTTGCTTTGCCCTTCTCCTGGTACATACCCAGTAGTGGATTTTCAGGGCCAAAAGATTGGTGCTTTTTAACCCATCTTAAGCAAGATTAGTATAGTTTTCAAAGTATGCTTTGATTCATTGAGAAGTCTCATTAGGTTCTTAATCTCTTTCTCTTCTATTTAATAGTGTGACCTTAAATATCCAGGTGTAAACTAATATGTGTGTTTGTATATGTAAAAGTAGGATTGGCAAGTTTTTTTTAGAATGCTTTAATGTGGATTAATTTACTAAATTATAAAATATAAATATTCTGTATATGTAAGATAGAAAAAACGAACAACACTGTCCCAGAAGATCCTGGTTAATGTTAACACATAAGTGAGGAACAAGTATAGCTCAGTTAGCTACTTAGTTCCAAATTGCTCTCCAGAATCACTAGATTAGTTCACTACTGCCCTAAAAGTGAATTAATGTCTCAATTTTCTGACATCCCCAGCAACATTTATCATTTTCCTATTCTGTCATGTTAGCCAATCTGATGGGTGTGAGGTGGTAGCTCTGAGTTGTTTTAATTTGCATTTCTCTAAACAATAGTGATATAAAGCATTTTAATATGAGTATAGCTAGCTTTGATTTCTTCATCGGAAAACTGTTTACATTCTTTGACAACTTTTATCAATTGGTAAATGACTCGCATTTTTTTAAATGTGATTCTGTTCTCTATATATTTGAGAAATGAAGCTTTTATCAGAAAAAATACTTGCTATAAAGATTTTCTCACTGTTTTCACTTTTCCTTCTAATCATCACTGGATTGGTTTTGTTTTTGCAATAATTCTTAAAATTAATGCAATCAAAATTATCCATTATCAATAATTGCCAATAATTCTCTATATCTTGTTCAGTCATAAATTCTTTTCCTGCCTATGTTCTTTCCAGTTTTCCCACCAGTTTTTTGTTCTCCCAGATGAATTTTGTTAATATTTTTTTCTAGCTCTATAAAATAATTTTTGTTATTTTAGTCACTATGAAATTGAATAAATATATTTAGGTAGAATTGTCAATTTATTACATTGGCTTGGCCTACCAATGAATTAATATTTTGCCAGTTGTTTAGATCTGAATTTAAAGTGTTTTGTAATTATGATCACGTAGTTCCTCAGTTTGTCTTGGTAAGGAGAGTCCCAAGAATTTTTTACCATCTACAATTGTTTTAAATGGAATTTCTCTGTCTCTTGCTGCTGGATTTTGTTGGTGATATATAGAAGAACTGATGATTTATGTTTGTTTATTTTATATCTTGCACCTTTGCTTAAGTTGTTAATTATTTCAACAAGTTTTATCTATTTCAAATAGTTTTTTAAGTCGATTCTCTAGGATTCTACCATCATATCACCTGGAAAGAATGAAAGTTTTATTTCTTCATTATCTATTTTAATTCCTTTAATTAATTTTTGATTATTGATACACCTAACATTTCTAGAACAATATTAAATGATAGTAGTAACATGGGCAAACTTGCTTTACTACAGAATTTATTGGGAAGGCTTTTAAGTGATCCCTATTACAGATAATACTTGTTGATGGTTTTAAAGAAATACTACTCATCATTTTAAGGAAAGCTTCCTTTATTACTATGTTTTGTAGTGCTTTTAGTAGGAATGAATGTCATATTTTGTCAAAAGCTTTTTCTGCATGTATTGAGATAATATTATTTATTTTGCTTTTGTTATCATTTTGGACAAACATGCTGATAGAGTTTTCTAATATTGAACTAGCATTGCATTCCTGAAATAAATCCCACCTGGTAAAACCATATGACCTTTATGATATATTGCTGTAATCTCCTTGTTAGTATTTTATTTTATTTAGTATATTATTTTATTTAGTATTTATTTAGTATATTATTTTATTTTAAAAAATCACATTAATATTCATTAGAGAAATTGATCTATAGTTTTCTTTCTTTTTCTCTTCCTGGTTTTATGTATCAGCACTATATTAGTGTGAAAAAAGAAATTAGGTACCACTATTTCTTTGCCTATTTTTCCAAATAGCTTATAGAACACTGGAATATATTTTTTTTAATATTTGGCAGAATTTACTTGTGAATCCATCTTGTCCTGGGGACTTTTCCTTGATGAGTTCTTAATGGCTCATTCTATTTCTTTTTCTAAGACAAGGTTATTTAAATATTCTGTTTCTTCATCTATTAATCTGGGCAATTTATTTTTTTCATAAATATCGATCCATTTCATTTTTGTCACATTTATTGGTATAGAATTTGGTAAAATGCCTCCTAATAAAGGCTTTATTTCCATCTGCACTGGTAGTGAATTCAAGATTTTCATTTTGGACACTGCTAATTTGGTTCTCTTCTTAAAAATAAAATTGATCAATTGTTTATTTAGTTGCTTTTTAATAAACCAGCTCCTAATTTTACTTATTTCTTACTTTGAATTTTATTAATCTCTCCTTTTAGTTTTTGGATTTTCATTTTGTCATTTATTTGAGGATTATTATTTTGTTCTTTTTCTAGTTTTTTTTTATTTTGTTATTGCACACCCAGTTACTCTTTCTCTACTAAAATAATGTAAGCATTTACAGATATAAATTTTCCCCTAAGTATTGCTTTGTCTGCATCCCATAAATTTTGCTATGTTGTCCAATTGTTATCATTCTCTTTTTATAAAAATATCATTTCTATGATTTGTTCTTTAGTCCACTAATTCTTCAGAATTAGATTAGTTTTTAATTAATTTCAATAGTCCTTTATTGAATTGAATGTTTATTGTATTATGATCTCAGAAGGGTGAATTTGATATTTCTTCTTTTCTTCATCTGGTTGTGCGGTTTTTATGCGCTAATATATGGTCAGGTTTGTGTAGATGCTATATGCTGCTCAGAGGAACAAAAAAAGTATATTCCTTTTGATTCCAATTCAATTTTCTCCAGATGTCTATCTACTTTTCATTGTAACTTTTCTAAAATTCTATTCATTTCCTTAAATTCTTTCTTGTTCATTTTGTGGGTTAGATTATCTACTTCTTAGAAGGGAAAGTTGAGCTTTGACTTAATATTATTGATTTAATATTAATGATATTGATTTAATGTTCATTTTCTCCTACTAACTCATGTACTTTATTTAAAATTCTGTATCCTATATCATTTTGTATATATGTTTTGTATTGATACTACTTTTAGCAAGATGTAATATCCTTCCTTTGCTTATTTAATTTAGATCTATTTTTGTCTTTGTTTTGTCTGAGATTATGATTGTTACACTTGCTTTTTTTTTCTTAACTTCAGCTGAAGCATACTAAATTCTGCTCCAGCCCCATAGTTTTATACTGTTTGTGTCTCTCTGCTTCAAGTATCTTACTTAAAAACATAATATTGTAAGGTTCTGGTTTTTAATCCACAATGCTTTGTTTTCACTTTATAGTTGAGTTCACCCCATTCACGTTCGTAGTTATTATTACTAACTGTATAGCTCCTTCTATCCATCTTTTTCCCATTTGTTTCCCATTTGGCCAGTTCTACTTTTTTAGAATTTGTTCTCTCCAGTGGATTTTGTGTCTTTTTGCCATTTGACCTATTGAGTTTTTAAAGTCTTATTTTCTTCAGCATTTTTGTGTCTCCTTTAGCAAGCTGTGGCCTTTTAAAAAAATAATTTTCTTGCATCACTCTCATTTCTTTTCTTAATTTTTCCTCTATCTGTTTTATTTGGGTTTTGAAATCCTTTTTGAGCTCTTCTAGAGCCAGAGACCAATTCACTTTTTTATGGGAGGCTTTGCATATAACTGCTTTGATTCCAATGTCTTCTTCTGTGCTTCTGCTTTGCTCTTCTTTTCACCATAGTAATTTTCCATGATCATATTCTTTTGTTGTTGCTTGCTCATTTTTCTAGCTTATTTCTTTACTTTTAATTTTATGGACTTTGTTTCGGGCATGGAGGTTTGGCAGGAGCACATTCACAGAACTATGTCTGGGGATCTGTAGATTCTCAGTTCTTCCTAAGTAGTAAGATCTAAATGTGGTCACTGTTCTCCTGGACAGTTCTCTGATCTGAGAGAGGCCACAAGCACTCTTTTCTGCCCTGGAACTTCAACCAGGTTCTCCCCAAACCCCTTTTCTTGCTAGCATTCCTTCTTGACCTAGGACTGCAACCTGGAATTGTGTATGGGCAATGGAATAGAACTTTTTCCCAGTGTCACAAAAGTCTCTCTATAATCTTCTTATGAGCAGTTATCTGACCTCCTTACAGTCTGTGGTCTGAGAGCTCCAGAAACCAACATTGCTGCTGATTCAGTTACCCCCTCCCCCTACAAGATCTGCTGTTGGCTTTCTGGGCAATGTATGTACTGGCACTGCTTGTGCTGGCCTGCATTGCACTCTCACCCCAGTAAGACTTTTTTTTTTTGGCCAAACTTCCAAGTTGTCCTGTGCTGGAAAATTGTTTCACCTCATCCTTTTCTTGGTTCTGCTACTCCAGAATTCATTTTGAGGTATTATATTAACATTGTTTGGAGGTGAATTGGGGAGAGCTCAGGCAAATCTCTGCCTTTATTCCACCATCTTGGTTCAGCCCTCAAACTGAAACTATTTTCTTAATGACTTTTAAAAAAAAATTCAATGGTCTTTTCTCAATCTTCATCTTTCTTAAAGTACCTCAGATATTTTCTACATTCAATTTTTATTATACATTATTATTATAGTATATATAATTGAATTATTATGTTGTATATAATATATCATTAGTACATTATTATATAGATATTCTTTCTTTTTTGGCTTCTAAGACTCCATTACTTTCCTGTTTCTTTTACCTTTCCAACCACATTCAATCTCAATCTCAAAGAAATATAGAAACAGATTAACCAAGCAAAGGACCATCTATTACAAGACACTTGACTAATATTCATCTAACTCTTCCTTGAACACCTTGGATCTGGGGGAGCCCACAAACTCCCAAAGATGCTCTTTCTGTTATGGACAACTCAATTTGTACATCTTTCTCAATGTTCTGGTTCTGCCCTCTTGGACTAAACAGAAAATTCTGATCTTTTTTCTTCATGAGTGTTTCCTTTACTGAGTTCTATTCTTGACCTTTTGATATTGGAGTTCCACTAAATTTCTATCCCTAGCCAAATTTACTCTCCCATAGGAATTTATGACTTCAGCTACCCCTATCCGAAAATATTTAATCCATATCTTTAACTCTTATCCCTACCTTTCCTTGAAAATCTATAACTTGAGCCCTGCCTTCTCTGCCTTTAGCAAATTCCCCTTGCTATTCTACTAACAACTCAAATGTAATGTATTTAATATCAAACTCAACTTTCCACTCAATAAACCCCTTACTGTTTCTTCTGACTTCTCTATTTCTGTCAGTCATATCACAATTCATTCATTGATCCATGTTAAAGAACTATATTATATTTTTTTTCTTCTCTTGGCCCAATTTTTCATGTATGATTAGATGAGTCAAGAAATATTTTTGATTCTAGATATAGAATATCTCTTGCATCAACATCTTTCCTTTCCTACTACATCTTCCCTAATAAATGTCTTAATTGCTACTTAACTAGATTATTGGTCTTACCATCTTATTATTGTTGTCACTTGTGTTTTTCTCCTGCCCAAGTCACTGTTTGCACCACTGCTAAGCCAATCTTCTTGGCATGACATACAGAATTCTGCAAACCTTAATACACTATAAACATGTTAGTTACTATTTTTAGCTATTCATCATACACTTCTTCTCAGAACTTGTTAATGGCTCCCAAGTAACCTTTCATTTTCTTACACAGGCCTTTAATACTTTCTACAATCTGATCCCACACTAATTTTTTAGCCATACCACACTATTCCCCAATCAAATGGGACTATTTTCTTTTTTGTGTGCATTTTTTTTCTTTTTTTTTTAAATTTATTTAACATATTTAGTTTTCAGCATTGATTTTCACAAGAGTTTGAATTACAAATTTTCTCCCCATTTCTACCCTCCCCCCCCACTCCAAGATGGCATATATTCTGGTTGCCCTGTTCCCCAGTCAGCGCTCCCCTCTGTCACCCCACTCCCCTCCCATCCCCTTTTCCCTTCCTTTCTTGTAGGGCAAGATAAATTTTTACGCCCCATTGCCTATGTATCTTATTTTCTTGTTGCATGCAAAAACATTTTTGTTTGATTTTGAACATCTGTTTTGAAAGTCTGAGTTCCAAATTCTCTCCCCTCTTCCCTTCTCACCCACCCTCCCTAAAAAGTCAAGCAATTCAACATAGGCCACATGTGTATCATTATGTATAACCCTTCCACAATACTCATGTTGTGAAAGACTAACTATATTTTGCTCCCTCCCAACCCATCCTGCTTTATTGAATTTTCTCCCTTGACCCTGTCCCCTTTCTAAAGTGTTTGTTTTTGACTACCCCCACCCCCATCTGCCCTCCCCTCCATCATCCCCCCATTTTTTTTCTTCTTCCCTCTTCTTTCCTGTGGGGTAAGATAATGGGACTATTTGCTAATTCCATATAATGTTCTGTACATTTCTACCTCTTTTGTTTATGATGCCCTGATTGTTTTTTTTCTCTTGCCTTCTACCTGATGATAAAACCTTAATTATCCTTTATATTTCGGGTAAAACATTACTTCATCCATGAATCTCTGATCTCTCAAGTCGATAGTGATCTCTTTCTCCTGTTTGTGTTTCTATGGTACTTTTCACCTTTCTTATCTATATGCCATATATTATTCTCTATTCTTGTTATCTGTGTTTACATAATATCACTTTTCAAAAATTTAAGGTCCTTGAGGATAGGAAACATGTCTTGTATAACATTTTATTTCCACATGCTTACCTGCTAAACATAGCACTCTGTATACACTACACATTTGTAAAAAAAGCAGCATTTCAATGAGTTATTATTGGCACTTTTGCCCAATGGTTGAATGAATGACAACACCAATAAAATTGAATTAGCATACACAAAATGAAAACACCACGCTTTAAAAGGTAATATTTCTACACTCCTCTCTTTTGTCCTTCATTTTTCTCCTTCAGCATTAAACTTTGAGAAGAGTCAAAGATGAAACCCACAGGAAATGCTAAAAGTGAATAAATATAACTAGTGCCTAACACCTCCTCTCCTCAGTGCTGTTAGAGAGAAACAACATTTATTTTTTTTAAATGATGTCTTTGAAAAGCTTTAGTCTGGAAATACATGAGAGGTTTCTTAACATACAGATCCCACCCCCACCCCTTCAATTTTCAGGCATAGAATAAGTGGGAAGGAATGGTTGGGAGGGTAGTCAGCATCTCCCTGTATATTTAGTCAGTAGCACATCCTAACCATTCCCGAGAGACTACAATTAGCCTATTTCTAACTTCTCCATAGAAAGACCATTTTATAATTTACCGTGATTGCTCATTTGAATGTATAAATAACTACATAGTTAAAAAATCATTCTTGTATTTAGCTAAAATCTCTTATTGAGGTTAAATCTACTTCTGTTTTCAGTGTATGCTGGAAAAGAGATAGTCCCCTTTGGAATAACAAAGGATAGTCATCCTTTGTTGACTAATTCTCCATCTTAGACTACATCAAGGGAAGCATCATTTTTAGAAGAAATGACAAGGTGTGGTGTAGGAAAATCCTACCGTAACTTGCTCCTAGGCAGGCTATTTCTAAAGTACTGTTTGAAGTTCCAGGTACCATCTTTTTGTAGGGAACTTCTACAAAAGGAAGAGGGAGCATCTACAAAAGAAAGAAAGCAGGATGATGAAAAGGCATTACATGGGGATTGGGTGGGAAAACTAGAAGTGTTTACCCTAGAGAAGAGAAGAATTTGGTGAGGTATGAGTAGGAGTATATTGGTTGACTTGAAGAATTGGAAAGTTCATTATGTGGAAGAGGAATAAGAATTCTTATTCTCAAAGGACAGAGTTAAGAAGAGTCAGATTTAGTATTTTTAAAAATATATTTTTATTCATATATTTTGTTTTCTTTTCATCAGTGACATTTCCAGGTGTATTTCTCACCTTACTCATTCTAATAAATTACAAAAGGACCAGATTTAGGCTTGATGTAAGGAAGAGCTTCCTAACAATTTGTGCTATCCTAAAGTGGAATTGGGAAGTATTAAGCTTATGATTACTTGCCATCTTCAGTGAGAAGCTAGAAAATTGGTATAATATAAAGATATTGAATGATTTTTCCTCAGCCTCTCTTTGGACTAGATGGCCTCTGGGGCTCTTTCCAATTCAAAGATTCTATGATTCTGTCCTTCTGTGAGGCTTTAGCCTGAACTTTCTGGTACAGGACCATACACTTATATCCCTGTATATAACTGTAAAGGATGATGACTTTGCTTATTCATCAAAAGTTTATTGAACATCTATTTCACATAAGGGATGTTATTACTTGAGCTGACCTTTGACCATCTGATACTTAACTGGTTTAATAATAACCTTTCAGTAGTCAGAGCCAAGATGGTGGAGTAGAGTCAGGGACTGATCTGAGTTTTCCCAAATTACCTCCAAACAACTTTAAATGAACAAACCTCAAAATTAATTCTGGGGTGGCAGAACCAACAAACAG
Organism: Trichosurus vulpecula; assembly: GCF_011100635.1. Classification (NCBI taxonomy): domain Eukaryota; kingdom Metazoa; phylum Chordata; class Mammalia; order Diprotodontia; family Phalangeridae; genus Trichosurus; species Trichosurus vulpecula. The sequence goes on along the minus strand of NC_050581.1, from coordinate 93,322,056 downwards.
GTGGTTTGAAATAATTTTTTCAGTCCAAAACAACTTAAACTTTCAGCAGGAAAGGTCTACCTCACTGGGATGATAGTAAAATTTAAGCCAATACAGGCAGAGTCTAGTAAGTCAGCAGCAGGTGTTGGAACAACCGAATGTGTGGAGGTGGCTTCTGGAACTCTAAGCCCACAGTTGGTAAGGAGATCAGCCAACTGGTCAGAAGGAGATTACAGGGCACATTTTTCTGAGAGTGGGTGCAGGACTCTGCTGTTGCATTGACCATACCCAGTTCCAGGTGGTCATATTTACAAGGCTAAGAGGAGCACTAGGACACTAGAGCATGTGGCTAGAGGGGAGCTAAGATCCTGATCACAGTTCTAGGGAGGAAAAGAGTGCTTGTGGTCATTAACAGACCAAAACACAGGCCAGGAGAGCAGTGACCACACCTCTCCTTACATCGTACTACCATGGAAGTATTGAAAACTTACAGATCCCCAGAACTAACTGTGAGAATAGCAACATGAAAAAACCCTTAAGCTTGAGAGAGTACTCTCTTCACCTTGGAAGCAGAGTTCATTTTTAATATAAAACTAAAAGTTAAGAATTAAGCTGGGAAAATAAGCATACAACAACAAAAACAACAAAGAACCTAACCACAGAAAGTTACCATGGTAACAGAGAAGATCAAAACACAAACCTAGAAGAAGACTACAACATCAAAATACCTACATTAAAGAAAAATGTGAACTAATCTCAAACCCATAAAGAATTCCAAGAAGAGTACAAATCAAATAAGTAAAAATCAAATAAGAGAAATAGAGGGAAAATTGGAGAATGAAATGAGAGTGATGTAACAAAGTCATGAAAAAGGAGTTAGCAGCTTGGTAAAGAAAACACACAGAAAAGAAATACCAAAGAAAACAACATCTTAAAGAACAAAACATACCAAATGGCAAAAAGGTACAGAAATTCATTGAAGAGAACTCCTTAAAAAGCAGAACCAACTAAATGGAAAAGGGGTTACAAAAACTCACAAAAGAAAATAATTTGTTAATAAATAGAAGTGGGCAAATAGAAACTGATGATTCAAGGAAACATCAAGAAACAATAAAAGAAAATGAAAACAATGAAAAAATAGAAGAAAATCTGAAATGCCTCTTTGGCAAAACAACTGACCTGGAAGATAGGTTGAGGAGGATAACTTAAAAATTATTGGACTAACTGAAAACCATGATCAGAAAAAAAGCATGGAAATCACATATCAATAAATTATCAAGGCAAACTCTTGTGATATCCTAGAAACAGAGGCTAATACAAAAATTTTAAAAATCCACTTATCACGTTCTGAAAAATATCCCCAAATTAAAATTCCCAAGAATATTATAGCTAAAGACCTCAGCTCCCAGGTCAAGAAGAAAATGTTGTAATCAGTCAGAGGAGGTGGGGGCATCAAATATTATAAAGCCACAATCAGGATAACAAGATTCAGCAGCTTCTACATTAAAAGATCATAGGGATTTCAATAGAATATTCCAGAGGACAAAGGAGATAGATTACAACAAAGAATTACTCACCCAGTAAAACTGAATATAATCTTTCAGGGAAAATAGATAATTAATGAAGTAGAGGACTTTCAAGCAATCTTGATGAAAAGGCCAGAGCTGAATAGAAAATTTGACATTCAAATGCAAGACTCAAGAGATGTATAATAAGGTAAACAGGAAAGAAAAATCATAAGGGATTCAGTAAAGTTAAACTGTTTACATTCCTACATGGGAATCTGATAAATGTAACTGCTAAGAATTTTATCATTATTAAGGCAGTTAGAAGATATATACCTAGACAGAGGGACCAGATATGAGTTGACTATGATGGAATGATTTCTAAAAATAAAATAAAATTAAGTGTTGTGAAAAAGGGATACTTTGGGAGAACAGGGAAGGGAGAGTTGAAATGGGGTAAATTTTCTCACATAGAAGAAGAATAAAGAACATTTACAGTGAATCAGAAGATGGGAGATGGTGGCAATCTACAACATTTTAACCTTACCCTCATAAGAATTGGCTCAAAAAGAGAATAACATTAATACTCAGTTGAGTGTAGAAATTTATCTTAGTCTACAGGGAAGTAGGAGGCAAAAAGATGAAGAGAAGGAGATGCTGATAGAAGGGAGGGCGGACTGGGGGAGATAGTGGTCAGAAGAAAAAACACTTTTGAGGAGGGACAGGGTGAACAGAGATAGAGAAGGATAAAGAGAAGGAAAACAGGATTCAGTAATAGCAATGGCAAAATGTTATGGTAAGTTTCTCTGATAAAAACTTTATTTTTCAAATATATAGAGAACTGAGTCAAATTTATAAGAATACATGTCATTACATAATTGATAAATGGTCACAGAAAATGAACAGGCATTTCAGGCAAAGAAATCAATGCTATCTATAGTCGCATGAAAAATGCTCCAAATCAATAATGATTAGAGAAATACAAATTAAGGTAACTCTGAAGTACCACCTCACCCCTATAAGATTGGCCAATATGACAAAAAAGGAAAATTAAAATGTTGAAGATGTGGAAAAATTGGAACACTAATGCTTTATTGGTGGAGTTGTGAACCGATCCAACCATTCTGGAGAGCAATTTGGAACTATGCTTAAAGGGCTATAAAATTGCATACCCTTTGACCCAGCAATACCACTACTAGGTCTGTATCCCAAAGACATCATAATAAAGAGAAAAGGACCCACATGGACAAAGTTATTTACAATAGCTCTTTTTATGGTGGCAAAGAATTGGCAAGTGAGGGGATACCTTTCAGTTGGGGAATGGCTAAACAATTTGTGGCATTTGAATGTAATAGAATACTGTTGTGCTATAAGAAATGATGAGCAGGCTGATTTCAGAAAAACCTGGAAAGCTTTACATGAACTGATACAAAGTAAAGTGAGCAAAACTGCGAGAACCAGGTACACAGTAACAGCAATATTGTATGATGATCAAGTGTGAATGACCTATCTCTTCTCAGCAATACAATGATAGAAGACAGTTTGGAAGGACTTATGATGAACATGCTATCCACCTCCATGTAAAGTGAATGCATATCAGAACATACTTTTTTAAACTTTCTTTTTCTTTTTCTCTTCTTTTCTTTTTTTAAATAATTAGTTAGTTTTCAGTTTTCAATATTCATTTACATAAGTTTTAAATTTTCTCCCCCTCCATCCCTAAGACAGCATGCAATCTGATATGTGCTCTACACATATATTCCTATTAAACACATTTTCACATTAGTCATGTTGCATAGAAGAATTATAATGAATAGGAGAAACTATGAGGAAGAAAACAAAACAAAATAAAAGAGAAAAGAGTCTGCTTCACTCTGCATTCCAGTTCCATCATTCTTTCTCTGGATGTGGATGGCATTTTCCATCATGAGTCCTTTGGAAAAATTTTAGGTCCTTGAATTGCTGAGAAGGGCGAAGTCTATCAAAACCAGTCCTTGCACAGTGTGGCTGTTACTGTGTACAATATTCTCCTGGTTCTGCTCACTTCACTCAGCTTCAGTTAATGCAAGTCTTTCCAGGTTTTCCCAAAGTCCACCTGGTCATCATTTTTTATAGCACAATAGTATTCCATTACATTCACATACACAACTTGTTCAGCCGTTCCCCAATTGATGGGCATCCCCTGGATTTCCAGGTCTTCACCACCACGAAAAAGCTGCTATAAATATTTTTGTACATGTGGGACCTTTTCCCATTTTTATTATTTCTTTGGGATACAGCCCTAGAAGTGGTATTGCAGGGTCAAAGAATATGTACATTTTTAAAGTCCTTTGGGCATAGTTCCAAATGGCTCTCTAGAATGGTTGGATTAGCTCACAGCTCCACCAATGATGAGTTAGTATTTCAACTTTACCACATATTCTCCAGGATTTATCACTCTCCTGATTTGTCATGTTAGCCAATCTGGTGTGATGTGGTACCACAGGGTTGTTTTGATTCACATCTCTCTAATCAGTACTGATTTAGAGCATTTTTTTTTTATGACTCTAGATAGCTTTAATTTCTTCCTCTGAAAACTGCATGTTCATTTCCTTTGACCATTTATCAACTGGGGAATGCCTTGTATTCTTGCAAATTTGATTCAGTTCTCTATGTATTTTAGAAATGAGGCCTTTATCAGAGACACTAGTTGTAAAAATTCTTTCCCAGTTTTCTACTTCACTCCTAATCTTGGTTGCATTGGCTTTGTCTGTGCAAAAACTTTTCAATTTTATGTAATCAAAATTATCTATTTTGCATTCCATAATGTTCTCTGTCTCTTTGGCCATAAATTCCTCCACTCCCCATAAATCTGACAGATAAGTTATTCCTTGTTCCCCTAATTTGTTTATAGTATCTGCCTAGGGGTCATGTACTCATCTGGATTTTATTCTGGTATACAGTGTCAGACATTGGTCTATGCCCAGCTTCTGCCACACTATTTTCCAGTTTGCCCATCAGATTTGTCAAACAGTGAGTTCTTATCTCAGAAGCTGGGGTCTTTGGGTTTTTCAAACAGTAGATTGCTATAATCATTGACTACCGTGTCTTGTGCAACCTAACCTACACCATTGATTTACTCCTCTGTTTCTTAGCCAGTACCAAGTGGTTTTGATGATAGCTGCTTCATAATATAATTTAATATCTGGTATGGCTAGACCAGTTTCTCTAGCATTTCTTTTCATTAATTCCCTTGATATTCTGGACCTTTTGTTCTTCCAGATGAATTTTGGTGTTATTTTTTGTAGCTCTATAAAATAATTTTTTTTGTAGTTTAATTGGTTGGTCTATGTTTTCTTTCACAACATGACTAATACTGAAATATGTTCTTAATGACTGCACATGGAATACTTAAATTACTTGCCTTCTCAATGAAGGGTGAGCGATGAGAGGATGAGAGGGAAAGAATTTGGAACTTAAAATTTTAATAAATAACTGTTAAAATGTTTTTGCATGCAATTGGAAAAATAACATATTAAAAGTAATTATCGTCTCTTGCAAAATTTAGCTTAGTCCACTTCATAAGGAGCTGACCTTGGAGTCAAGAAGAACTGAATTCAAGTTTTGCTTCTTAGAAATAACAGCTGTGTGACCAGAGCTAAATTATTTGACCTCACAATGTCCCAGGTAATGACACTGTTCAATACTAAAATGATGAACGTTTGCTATGAATTGAGGCAATTTTCAGAGATCCCTGAACTGATCAAATCACAGGTCAATCCTGAGCTACAACAAAATAAATGAACACAAAAATCACATTTATTTAGCACTTTTAAAATTTTAAATACTTTTCCTAACAGTGTAAGAATTGAATATCAGACTAAAGGTTTAGAGCTAGTTCTTCTGATTCTGGCCAATGTTTTCAGAGAAAATATTTTTGTAATTTATTCATAACCAATTATTAAATTAAGATCCAGGCTTTTCACCTCTGATTCTTCATTAAGACTCAGTTCCTCTGGAAGGTCGGCCTCTGAAGGATATGGCTGATTGAGATTACCCCTAACCCTCCTGGAACATGCTCTTTGATCTTGGGCCATGCTCCACCCAGCAAGGAGGAGGCCTTACTTCTGTTGAAAGTATAAACAGAAACCAGTCTAGAAAAGTTCTTACCCCAAAGGAAATGAGCCGCTGTCCTTGTACCCTTCTATTAGAGTTTTGGGTGACCCAGCTCCTGAAGGAGAAAACCAACCAGAGTGGTCTGGATGGAGGTGAATAGCCCTGTCCAGATTGCTGGAAGTGGCCAAATCTCATGATCAAGCCACATTCTCAGTTAGGAGGCGGAGCTAAAGACTCCTCCCCATTATAAGGCCACAGCCTCAATATATGTCCACCAATCAGAGTTGATTTTCACTTACATTTTCACTACTCAGGGTTTATTTTCACTTGTCATGGTATTCCCTTTTACAAAGGTGTTTGAAGTATTCAGTGTCTTTGTTTATTGAAATTGTTGTTCATCAATTTATTGCTTATTAGCCAGCCTAATTAATAAATTGATTATTACCCACAAATTCGCTCAGGTTTTTTCACTCACTATAATTCTTTCCTCTGTACTATGATGACAAGATGATATAGAGAATAGAAATCCAGGATGATCTGGGTTCATGATCTACCTCTGACATTCACTGAGTTTGTGACCCTGGGCAAGTTATTTTCCCTCCCAGCATTAACCCATTTAGAGGCTTATAGAGATTGACCTCCTGAATGAATAGAGGAAGTTTCCTCATCTGGTGTTCCCCGTACTAATGAGATCAAAGGCACGGGTCTTGTTTCTCTTCCTTACCTGGGAGGTAAGTGACTCAAGTTTTGCTCTCCCCATTTTAGGGATGTGGATGTAAAAATGCAGAAAGTAGAATTTGCTTTCCCAAACTCACTAATCCAATAAATGTCAGAATCTCATAACTCTACATCCATATGCAGGGTCTTTAGGCCACTCTAAACTGTTTTCCTAGCTTTCATTGCTTTTCAATTAACTTTGTTCAGTGGTTCTACATTCTAGCCATTTATTTCTCATCATTGCCTTCCTTTAAATCCTCTCCACTGATTCAGCATCTCTTAAGAACATCATTACCTTGAAAGCTAATCACTGTGTCTAAAATGGACAGCCATATTGAAGGTAGACTTCAGCAAAATTGTAGATGCAAAGCTACGTTTCCAAGCTCTTCTATTCGGTACACTACTGTATTCAAACTATTTAACACAACTCCCCATTACATTCTAATGTCTTCAGGCCACCCCTCTGGCTGAAGTGTGTTCCTAAGTGGCCCACAAACATTTATGTAAGTGATCGCTAAAACTGATAACTCCTTTCTTTCTAAATTCAAATCTTACCTTCTAGGGCTAATCGAATGAGCCAATCTGAAGAAGATATTAAAAGGTAATTAGAAATTCTGAGGTTTGTTTAAGTAGATCTAGTGAAAGTGCTTCTATATATGTGGAAAAGTTATGACTAAAAACTGTAAAGGTGGAGGAGATCTGGAGAGGTTCCAGTTTATTCCGACAAAGAGAGGACTCTTGCCTACAAATTCATAGATTCATGGAAGTACCAAAATGTTCATATTGGTATTAGCTTCATGAAATAATCAATTTAACGAGCACTCACAAGGCAGTTACCAAGTGCCATGCAGTGTGTTGAACACTGGAGACATAAAGAGAAAAGTGAAATTTACCCCATGGCCTTAAAATGCTAATATACTGAAAGGAAGATTGGTTTTACACATATAGCTATTAACCACAAATAGCTAGGAGGACTGGGAAAAGTGGGTTTTTTTTTTTAGCAATATGTAAAATTCAAATAGAAATGGGGGCCTTTAAACTCTACATAAGTATCCCCGAAGGCTGCATATTGAGTTAATAAACTACATATTTACATTATCTATTTTTAAATTTTTTTTATTAATTTTCAATTATATTTCAAATACATTTTATTTTGCTTCAGGCTATACTTGGAAGTGCTGGCTGTGTTTGAAACCCTTGCTATGAGATCATGGTTAACTTTTAAGGAAACCATGGATTCCAGAAGGTGGAGACAGATTGAGAGAACATTACTGGGGTTAATGTCAACTATTACAAAGGTAGAGGGACCTGGAGCATGATGTGTGAGGAATGTAAAGTAATCTGGTAAAGTGGGCACAGAGGAGGGTAGCCTCTATGAAGACTAGAGAAAGTGCCTCAGTGTGAAGAGCTTTAAATGTCAAGCAGGGGCGGCTAGGTAGTGCAGTGAGTAGAACACTTGCCCTGGAGTCAGGAGCACCTGAGTTCAAATCCAGCCTCAGACACTTCACATGCTTACTAGCTGTGTGACCTTGGGCAAGTCACTTAACCCCAATTGCCCTGCCTTCCCCCCTCAAAAAGACAAATGCCAAAAAGAGGAGTGTATTGTAGATCCTAGAAGTAATAATACATCATTGGAGTATATTGAGTTGTGTTGGGGGAGGTGTTGTGATTGGACATGCATCTTTTGGGGGGTTCTTTGGTAGCTGAGTGGGGATAAATTGGAAGGAAGATACTTAAGGTTGGGAGACCAAATAGGAAGCTCTTACAATATAGTCCAAGAGAGAGATGATGAGGATCTCAACTGGAATACTGGCTGAGTAGAGAGAAAGGGACAGATGTGACAAATTTATGTACATAAGAATGGAAGGACTTGGCAACTATTCACATGCATCAGAGGAGTCAGAATGAGGAGTTAAGACTGACACCAAATTTGCAAATCTATTGGCTGGAAGGGTGCAGTCGTCCTTAATAATAGTATTAAGAGAAGTTGGAAGAGGGGTGGGTTTGGGAGAAAAGATAACAAGTTAATCCTTCCAGACTTTTTTTTAAACAGGAATTTTCTTTACCTTGATTCCAAAATACTGTAGTAAGAACTTTCAGTTCCCTAGAATACCAAAGGGAAAGATATATTAGGGACAGTTCATGCATTTTACTGTCCATCAAATGATAGAATGTATGAAGTCATTTACTAAGTTTATGCACACTGTTATAGGACTTCAAGGCAGAATATGGTATAGAAATCATCTTGGCCAATAGCCTTATTTTACAAATGAGGAAACTGAGATCCAGAGTGGCTAACCCAATGTAGAGTATGACATTAGTAGCAGACCTAGATTTTAACCTAATCCTTCTGAATACAAGTATGATGCTTATTTTACTAGATTTGAAATATTACTTTTCTCTCTGTTTTCAGATGAAGACACTGAGGCACACAGAGAATTCAATGAAACTATTTGAGACATAATCTTTAAATAAGTAACCAGTGATAATGTGGCAGTGTTCCTCATGCTTTTTTTCTAAATTCTCAATGAATTTCTGATGTGATCTTGCTCACATAGTAACTCCTTCACTTCTAGTCCCTATACTCCTTCCCACAGCACCAGGGAGTCTCATTTTGTATGTAATGAAGCAAGCAGGGATGAATAATGGCATTTTAAACTTCCCTTTTGTCTGAAACATTACATTTTAGTTAAGTGATTCCACCAATCTGTATGTGATTTTTCATTTGACTAATCACTATGTTCCCATTCTCTATTTACTGTTCCACTGCCGGCTTCTGGCAGTGTCATTTGCTTTAATCATTTCCTTTGTATCCAGTATGTTGGAAAGAAAATGCAAAGCCAATCCTGATGTTTCACCTTTCTGATATATATTTAAATAACATTTCTCTTTCTTCTCATTTCCATTACCTCTCCCACATACCTCTGAACCTCCTTTCTTTACTCATAGGTTTAACATTAGAAGAATTAGCCAACTTCTATAGTTCATTTTGGAGTCCAAGGGAAATAAAGCTTTGCAATTGGGAAGGGTGATATGGAAGATAATCTCAGAGTTAGAATGGTCTTCTGGGGTCAACTACTTCAACAGCTACCTGAAGCATGAGTGCTCCCTAATGCATCCATGAAAAGTATTCATCCAGCCTTTGCTTGAATACCCCCAGTGATGGGGAAGCCACTGCTCATTCTATTTCTGGGCTGCAATCATTGTTGAGAATTTCCTTATACTGAGTGAAAATCTGCCTTTCTATCATCTACACAAGATCTACATCTGCCCTCTGCAACCAAGTAGAATAATTTTGAATCACATATCTGTGCTTTAAATACTTAAAGCAACATAATCATATGCCCCTTGAGTATTTCCTTTGCAGACTACACCCTTCAACCAATACTCATATGGAGTGGTTTCTAACCCTCTCAAACTCCTATTCATCTTCCATATGTACTTCAGCTTATCAAGCCTTCTTAAAATGTGTACCTATAACTTCTCCATTCAGAGTAGAATTTAGTGTCCTCAACACGATCATTCTAATAATGCAACCCAGGTTGATGCAACTTTTGGCTACTGTACATGCCATAATGATGCCTCATGTTGGACTTGCAATCCACTAAAATCATGTTAACAAGAACTGCTGTCTCTCCATTCTTTCACTTTGAAAAGGCAACTGTATATTGGAATAATTATTGGTGGTATAGTCAGGAAAGAACTTAATTCAAATACTAGCTCTCATTTTCTTGATGTATGACCTGGGGTAGGTCATGTTAATTCTCTGGAATTTAGTTTCCTCATCAAGGGTCTGTTCTGAGGAAAGTGTTCAAAATGTATGGCATTTAAAAAATGTTAATTATTATTAGCATAGTATTTTAGAGATGGAAGAGACCTTACGTATAATTTTTCTAATAAACTCACTATACATTTGAAGAAATAAAGGAATTAAGAAGGGAAATTTCTTGCCAAAGATCTCGATAGTGACAAGATCTAAACACAGGGATTCTGACTCCAAACCTAGGGGTTCTTCCTATAAACCAGGCTGCCAATGTGGTCCAGGAAGTAGGTGAATATTTTAAAAGAACCTAATACTTAGAGGTGTTAGAACATTACTTGAAAATAATCACAAAAGAATTTTTTTTAATAAAATAGAGTTTAAATGCCTCTTCTGCAAAATGGGATGAATGAAACAAAAATCAAACCTGTCTGAATCAAGATGTCAGTGCAATTCACAAGACAGAAAGGTGTGACTGACCAGTTTCCTCAAAGATATCTCATACATCACTCAGAGATATTGATCATTGTGAAGCGTATGTTGTCTCTCCTAGGGTCAAAGATGACTCAAGGGCTTTGTTAAGTGACACTTTCTCTGTTTCAAGGAGTACCTGCTGATGGGCTATTGAAAACAAGGAAATGCTCTTGAATGGATTTAACCCACAAATACTAAAACATAAATATTGATTTCTATTTTCTCCAACATGCATACTGGTGGTTAGAAGTATTTTTAGTATTTTTATTCCATTGCATCTCTGTTCTACTGGAAAGAGAAATGAAATCAAAGTTAGGAGACCCAAATCCAAATCTCAGCTATGTCATATTTTAGCTAATTATCAATACTTGTGCTCCAGTTTCCCTTTGTAAAATCAAAAGGCTAAAGAATGTAATATATAATATCTGTTTAATCTCTATGAATCCTTTGTGACCCTTATAGGTATTCATATATAAATGTTACCCTTACCTCCAGAAAGATTCCCGTTCTGATCTATATTCCACACTATTTGACTAGCACTGACCAAATCCTTTCTCTATACAAAGACTTTCAATGTCTCACCATTTTAACTTCAATTATAAAGAGACTAGTGAGATATTCAAGGTCTTCCATGGTCTGCTTCCTAAATACCTTTTTCAATTATCTCTTCTACCACTTTCCTGCCCCCCCCCCATATATTCTTCTCTAGTAAAATTGGAAGATTCTCTGTTCTCTTTTCTCATCCCGTTCCACTCCCATCTCATGATTTATTGATAATCCATGGCATTTAACCCTTTCAACCTTCCTTCCCTCCTTCTGCCATACTAATTAAACCTTTAAGAACCAGTTAAAATACTACCTTCTCTAAAAAACAAACAAAAGAACAAAATGAAAAGCAACAAAAAAACTCCTTGACCCCTCTAATTCATACTCCAACCTAAAGCATCCTCTCCATCCTCAAACTACTCACAACATTTTGCATGTCTCTTCTTTTTGTACTAATCACATTCTTCCTTGAATCAGTTTCTATATGGTCACAGAATATTAGATCTAAAAGGAAGAGTGTGTCTAGTTTCCTCATTTTAAAGATAAGAAGACATACCTATAGAGATAAAGTGAGTTGTTCAGTAGTAAGGAACAAAGCTGAGGTTCAGACTCAAGACTTCTGACTCTAAGTCTGCTGATCCTCCTACGTATAAAATGCTTCCTCAAAATACTTGTCTCTCCAAATCCTCTGTTTCCCTGTACTACAATTAGTGTTAGAATTTGGGTTCGTAAATCACTAATGCCTTACACACAATAGGCACTTAATAATTGCTTGTTTAGTTGAATGTATTTTGAATCTTTTTTAACCAAAAAATTAATAAGTTTCTCATAAAAATTGTATTTTCTGGTATTAGGTCATGAAGGATCCATCTTGGATTTGTTCTATAGTTGAGGTGTATGCATTAGCAAATGCCACCACACATACGGTCAAGAGACCTGTACTTGTATCCCAGTTATTGTATATAAAATCTACATGAACTTGGCAAGTCACAACCTACCTGAACCTTGTTTTCCTCATTTGTAAAATGGAGATGATAATACTCAACCTACCAATTTCACACAGTGCGTGTGAGGAAAGCATTTAGTAATCTATTAAGCACTAAGTAAATGTTAATTTTTCATTATTTTGAAGCTTACATATATTATGCTTCACAACAACCACCAGGCAAGGGAGTCAAGCATGATTATCTCTGGTCCCTGAATTCGTAAAATTCAGAACCATGTCTTTCCTAATTAGGGCATATATCAAAACTTCCTTAATAACCTGGGAGGTCGTTGACCTGGAATGGCCTACTGGCTCTGTGACCTCCTCACCCTGGAATATTTCTCTGCAAGGTCTGCTCCCCTTCTCCCATTCATGAGTCCCTCCTGAAGCTTCCATTTTTTTGAACGTACCAGGTTAGTCTGGTTTCTTTCTTCTTCAGGCCCTGTTCCTGATTTCTTTTTTTTATTTTTTTTTTTGGAGGGTGAAAGGCAGGGCAATTGGGATTGAGTGACTTGACCAAGGTCACACAGCTAGTAAGTGTGTAACATGTCTGAGGCCAGATTTGAACTCATGTCCTCCTGATTCCAAGGTCGGTGCTCTACTTACTGTGCCACCTAGCTGCCCACCTGTTCCTGACTTCTTGTCCTTGTTCTAAACACCTTTCTTCTTCTCCTCCTCCCTCTTCTATTTCCCTTTTTTGCGTGTTGCTTTGCCACATTAGAATATAAGCTTCTTAAGGGCTTTGCACAGTGCCCAGCACATAGTAATAAATTAAGCAATGCTTCCTTCATTTCTTTGGATAAAGGAACTTTCTCAAAATGGTGACATGGTCATGAAGATGGTCATGGTGGTGACAATCTTTCAAGTGACAGGATAAAAGGGTAAAATTGGAAAGCAACAAAAATGACAACAAACCTATTACATTTTCTATTCTTACATATATGGAGAAATCCTATTACTCTTAATGCCAACAGAGGCCATCTGTTTACCAAGTTTGTTTCCATGTTTTAGTGGAAAAACTAGGGTCTTGTTGACATAGTTACAATGCATTCTGAACTATTCTTAATCCTGCCCTACAAAGACTCTCTGACCTCCTTTGTTATAGATATTGAGAGGGAACAGTTTCTTCCTGTAACAAAAACACCCATTTATATACTAGAGAGAGAAGAGCTTAACTCTTCACAGTTCTTTTCTTATGTCAATCATAGTTAACCACCTTTCAGTAACTTTGATGGTTGTGTAATAATGATGACCCACAGTTTTTATGGTTAACAAAGTCTTTTCCTGACAACAAATATGTGAGCCAGGATTAAAAATGTTGTCAACAATGCATTATAGAATAAGGAAACTGAGGATGAGAAGTAAAGTTAATTACCTATGATTACACGATTATTAAGTGATAGATTAGATCCAATATTAGAACCACGGTCTCTGGATTCTCAATTCAGTAATCATTCCACTCTACCAAAATATTCCTCTACTTTCTTCACCCTGCCCTTAATAAATGTCAGAATTGATTATCTGGTACCTCTCTGCAAGTGGGCTTGTTTTTCATCCTACCATACTGCATATCTAAATGCTTTATTAGAATTATACTATAATAATTACCTTAATGTGACATTTATCCTTTAATTCATTTCAAACATTTATTAAATGCCTATTATGTGCAAGACATTATGCTAAGATCTAGGTATAGAAAAGGAAAAGAGAAAAGAAAAGGAGAGGAGAAGGGAGGAGAGAAGAAAAAAATATCATCTGCTCCCATATAATTATCAGTTCTATGTAAACAACTACATATCCAGCTCTAATCTCTCTCCTGCATTTCACTTTCCTATCCCCAATGCTTTCCCACGTCCACCAATAAGCCCACCAGCATCTCTCACCCAGCGTTTCCAAAACTGAAGGTTATTCTTACCTTAAGACCAATTTCCCTTCCTCCAACCTTCCCTATGTAAGCTGAGAGCATCACCATCCTACCAGGTCTATAACCTCAAAATAATCCTTGTTTCCTATTCCTTGCTGTTAAGTCATTTATTCCTATATAATTCTTCCTGACTCCATATGCCATAGCACACCAGGCCCTATTATCCTCCACTATCTCCTGAAGTCTGCACATATTTTCCATGATACTATCTGTCCATCTCATCCTCCTCTGTCACCTTTTCTTTTTGCCTTCAGTCTTTCCCAACATCAGGGTCTCTTCCAATAAACCTTTATTCCTCACTTCTCATATTTAATCTGTTGCAAATTCCCCTAAATTCTAACTCCCTGTATTTGTTCCTCTCTGCTCATGTCACTTTACACGGAATACTGCAATATCCCCTTGGTTGATCTCTATGTCATTGGTCAATTCCTCTCCAGGCCATCTTTCACAATTCCCAAATACTTTCTAATCATGTTTCTCACCATTTCCTTCTCCTTTTTTCAAATCTTTGTTTTAATATCTCTCATATTGAATGCCAGATAACATAAAAACTTCTTAGTCTGTCATTTAAGGCCTTCCACTGACTCTTTCCTCTCCTTCCTTATTACATATCATCCCCCTTGCATGCTCAATTATTGTCAAACTGGTTTAGCAGTTGTTTCTTGAATACACCTTCTCTGCCTCAGTTCATTCCCCCACACCATCTCCAATCACTGGAATGTACTCAGTCAATAATCAATCAGTAATCCTTTATCAACTACCTTTTATGGGCCAGGTACTGTGCTAAGCACTGGAAATGCAAAGACAAAAAAAAATCATGGGGGAAATGTATAAATAAATATCTACAAGATAAAGACAAGGTAATCATATTAACTGTAGGGTAACTGTAGGAAATAGGAAAGTTATAGCAAGTAGATGAAAGACATCATGTAGAAAGTATCAAAGAGAAGAAAACCAAGAAATTTTAAGGCAGAGGTGAGGCATGAGTGCATTCCAGGCATAGATGAAAGCTAATAAAAGGTAGGGACGTAGGAGAAATAATTCTACATTTTTGCCACCTGGAATTTATTTCTTCAACATTCAACACAACACACCTCTTCTATGGAACCTGTCTTGTTCTCTCCTGCTATTGTTAGCCCCCTCCTTAACTATTTCTAGAGCATTTTCTCATGTCATAAACTTCTAATAGAACTTAACTTTTTTGATGGAAGTGACTATTTCATTTTTGCTTTTGTATCTTCAGGCTAAACACAGTTTTGTGTGTGTGTGTGTGTGTGTGTGTGTGTGTGTCTAATTACTAGCTGTATGACCAAGGGTCAGTGATTTATTCCTATTTACCTCAGTATCCTTATCTGTAAAATGAGCTAAAAAAGGAATGGCAAATCACTGTGGTATGTAAGCCAAGAGAATCCCAAATGGGATATGAAGAGTCAGACACAATTGAATAACAACAATGACATGTAATTCTTCATTATCTCCAAATAAATCCACAATAGGGGTATACACACACACACACACACACACATTAAAGGGCTATTATTATTTTATTCTTTTTCTTCTTTTTGTTTTTAATTGTTATAGGATATTAATCTAGAACTGAGGCCCTCAGATCATAATTAGCCCACCTTGTTTTCCAAACCCACATTTCCTTATCACATGCAAACCAACACTGGAAATATTTTTATATCTTTCTTGCTTTTTATAATACCATAAGAAAAATTTTGGTTTCAACAAGATTGGTTTACAGATCAGGAAGAATCTTGGGATTACTCAAATTATATTCAGCTTCCCATATGCAATCCAGTCTACTTATTTTCTATTAAATTCTAATCCTCATTTACTGTCCATGTATGGTATGAATCCAAGATCTAATATACACGAGTTAAATCAATGAGGCATTTATCTAATTGCATGTCAACATATTAACTGTGCCTTCTAACATTGTGTCATTTGAACATTTGATAAATGTGCTGTTCATGCTTTCAGCCAAGCCATTAATAAGAATATAAACACAGCAAAACAAAATTTAAGGCTAAGGGAAGGTCTGAAACACACTGTACTCGAAGTCTGCTTCCCTTTCAATATCGGTCTGGTCATCCAACCAGTTCCATGTTACATTAGGGTCTCCTCTGTTTTCATCTCTGCATAGGAAAGTGTCTTCTGCAAAGTGGACCTTTAACATTTTTCAATATGAAATTAACAGTCTAATCTATTTCTTTTCATTTTTATAAGGATCACATGAGACTATGTGAAACACCTTACCAAACTTTAGATAAACAATGTCAACAGAATTCTATTGATCCCACAGTGTAGCAGGTTATATAAACTAGCATTTATTAAGCCTTCACTACTTGCCAGTCACTGTGTTAAATGCTGGGAATAAAAATACAAACCACAAGAAGCAGTCCCTGCCTTCATGGAGCTACATTATAATGGGAGAGGATGACACATAAAAGGAAGCTTAAAAGGTAGAGCTGGTACAGTTAGAATCTGAGCCCAGAGAGGAATGAATGAATATTGCTGGCCTAGGCAATCTCCTTAAAATAGAGGTTCTGGGAGGAACTGACCAATCAGAGGAAGGTATCACAGGGGAAGAATGATCTTCCTAGGTGAGAGGCACACTAGAGTGATCAACACTTTAAATCAGTCTGACACTGCATGTTCCTGCTGAAGCCATGAAGATTTTCTGTGGTCATTGATTCATTTTTGCGAAATGTGTATAAACTATCCAATTAATTGATGTTCATACACTACTACTTTCTAGATTTTTTACAAAAATTCAACTCAAATTCAGTGGCCAATGTTTTATAAACTTCATACTTCACTTTTTTGAAAATCAGGACAGTGTTCCTTCTCTTATCATGTTTCTCCTCTCCTATTGTTCGTGATAATTCAGAGACTGATCATATCAGCTCAATAATAACATCTGCCTTTCTTTCTCTGCTCTCCTCTCTTGGTAATTCTCCACCCCCACTTAAGATATGGTTCTTTTCAGGCTGGTAACATGAACTCAGAAAGGGATGGCTAGGAGCTCTCTCATGATCTCCATACTAATCTTGGGTATCAACTCTCTACTATCCCTAATATTCTGTTTTTTCCTGTCCAAATTAGTCTTTAGTAGAGAAAAGAGAAAGAAAAACATACCGTTTCCAATCCTCTGTTTTCATTGAACCATACACCCAAAGCAGCAGTCCTGACTTTTCTTTCATTGTGCTCTTTTCCCCTATTGTACTTTACCATACATCTATGCCCCAGTTCATGTATTTTATTGCAAGTGTACATCTTGATATACAATGCTATTCCATACCTATCTAGCTATTCTATTCCTTTCAAAATAAGTATATTGACTTAGAGCCATTTTGCTGTCTTGGGGCCCATCCCAACAAGCCTCAATGATATCAATGAGTTCAAATTTGCTTCCTTTCCTAAGCATACATAGTTTACTTTTCCTTCATGTATTTTTCTAAAGACACCTGAAGCCATGTTTGTTTTGTGTTTTTTTTATCTCTCTATTCCTAGATTTTTGTCTTCTGTAAATTCCTGAGTGAGTCTCCTGCAATTTTTTTTCTTTATACTATATAGCTAATGTCAATGGTTTATAGCTACTGTTGATGATATCTCACTTGGTAGACATGCATCATCTTGTCATTTTGTTTCTCATTTTCAGTTTAAAATTATTTTGATTGGGGGGCGGAGCCAAGATGGCGGCCGGTAAGCACTGACTAGAGTGAGCTCCGTACCCGAGTCCCTCCAAAAACCTATAAAAATGGCTCTGAACCAATTCTAGAATGGCAGAACCCACAGAACAGCAGAGGGAAGCAGGGCTCCAGCCCAGGACACCCTGGATGGTCTCTGGGTGAGGTCTATTCCACACGGAGCTGGGAGCTGGGAACAGAGTGGAGCAGAGCCCAGCCTGAGCGGCGTGGATGAACCAGACCAGAAGCCGGGCGGAGGGGGCCCTAGCGCCCTGAATATGTGAGCTGTGGCAGTTACCAGACCCCTCGACCCACAAACACCAAAGACTGCGGAGAAGGTTAGTGGGAAAAGCTGCGGGAGTGGAAGGAGTTTGCGGTTCTGCTTCCAGCCCCGGGGGCAGCGGAGGGGGGCAGCTACAGCTGTTGTTACTTCCAGCTCCAGGCCCACCTGGTGGGAGGAATTAAGTGGCTGATAAGAGCAGGAGTGCAACAGCCTGCTGAAGATCTGAGCCCAGTCTGGACTGGGGGTCCTTGGGGAAGGAGGAGTGCGGGTCTGACAGAGCTGGCACCTCCCCCCCAAACGTAGAACATAGAACTCGTTAGTCTACAAGCAGTCATACCCCACTGAAAAACTCAAGGGTCAAGTTAGTTGGTTGGGAATATGGCCAGGCAGCGAAAACACGCCCAGATTCAGTCTCAGACTTTGGATTCTTTCTTTGGTGACAAAGAAGACCAAAACATACAGCCTAAAGAAGACAACAAAGTCATAGAGCCTACAACCAAAGCCTCCAAGAAAAACATGAACTGGCCCCAGGGCATAGAAGAACTCAAAAAGGATTTGGAAAAGCAAGTTAGAGAAGTAGAGGAAAAATTGGGAAGAGAAATGAGAAGGATGCGAGAAAACCATGAAAAACAAGTCAATGACTTGCTAAAGGAGACCCAAAAAAAAATACTGAAAAATACACTGAAGAAAACAACACCTTAAAAAACAGACTAACTCAAATGGCAAAAGAGCTCCAAAAAGCCAATGAGGAGAAGAATGCCTTGAAAGGCAGAATTAGCCAAATGGAAAAGGAGGTCCAAAAGACCACTGAAGAAAATACTACTTTAAAAATTAGATTGGAGCAAGTGGAAGCTAGTGACTTTATGAGAAATCAGGATATTATAAAACAGAACCAGAGGAATGAAAAAATGCAAGACAATGTGAAATATCTCCTTGGAAACACCACTGACCTGGAAAATAGATCCAGGAGAGATAATTTAAAAATTATTGGACTACCTGAAAGTCATGATCAAAAAAAGAGCCTAGATACCATCTTTCAGGAAATTATCAAGGAGAACTGCCCTGATATTCTAGAGCCACAGGGCAAAATAGAAATTGAAAGAATCCATGGATCGCCTCCTCAAATAGATCCCATAAAGAAATCTCCTAGGAATATTGTTGCCAAATTCCAGAGCTCCCAGATCAAGGAGAAAATATTGCAAGCAGCCAGAAAGAAACAATTTGAGTATTGTGGAAACCCAATCAGAATAACCCAAGATCTGGCAGCTTCTACATTAAGAGATCGAAGGGCTTGGAATGCGATATTCTGGAGGTCAATGGAGCTAGGATTAAAACCTAGAATCACCTACCCAGAAAAACTGAGTATCATGTTCCAAGGCAAAATATGGATTTTCAATAAAATAGAGGACTTTCAAGCTTTCTCAGTGAAAAGACCAGAACTGAATAGAAAATTTGACTTTCAAACACAAGAATCAAGAGAAGCATGAAAAGGTAATCAAGAAACGGAAATTGCAAGGGACTTACTAAAGTTGAACTGTTTTGTTTACATTCCTACATGGAAAGATGATGAGTATGATTCATGAGACCTCAGTATTAGGGTAGTTGAAGGGAATATGCATATATATGTGTATATATGTATATATATATATATGTTTATGTATATATATATAAGTGAATATGTATGTATGTATATATCTGTGTGTATATGTATGTATGTGTATGTATGTGTATATATACACATACATACATATATATATGTAATATATATACATATATGTATATATGTAAAAGAGAGAGAGCCGACACAGGGTGAGTTGAAGATGAAGGGAAGATATCTAAAAGAAATAAAATAAAATTAAGGGATGAGAGAGTAACATACTGAGAGAGGGAGATAGGGAGAGATAGAATGGGGTGGATTATCTCACATAAAGGTGGCAAGAGGAAGCAGTTCTATGGGAGGAGGGGAGAGGGCAGGTGAGGGGGGAATGAGTGAACCTTGCTCTCATCAGATTTGGCCTGAGGGGGAATACTATACATACTCAGTTGGGTATCTTACCCCACAGGAAAGAAGAGGGAGGAAGATAAAAAAAAATAAAAGGCGGGGGGGGATGATGGAGGGGAGGGCAGATGGGGGTGGAGGTAATCAAAACAAACACTTTGGAAAGGGGACAGGGTCAAGGGAGAAAATTCAATAAAGCGGGATGGGTTGGGAAGGAGCAAAATGTAGTTAGCCTTTCACAACATGAGTATTGTGGAAGGGTTATACATAATAATACATGTTTGGCCTAGGTTAAATTGCTCAACTTCTTAGGGAGGGTGGCTGGGAAGGGAAGAGGGAAGAGAATTTGGAACTCAAAGTTTTAAAATCAGATGTTCAAAAACAAAAAAAGTTTTTGTATGCAACTAAAAAATAAGATACACAGGCAATGGGGCGTAGAAATTTATCTTGCCCTACAAGAAAGGTAGGGAAAAGGGGATGAGAGGGGAGGGGGGGTGATAGAGGGGAGGGCTGACTGGGGAACAGGGCAACCAGAATATAAGCCATCTTGGAGTGGGGGGGAGGGTAGAAATGGGGAGAAAATTTGTAATTCAAAATGTTGTGAAAATCAATGCTGAAAACCAAATATGTTAAATAAATAAATTGCATTAAAAAAACCAAAATAATAAGTAAATAACAAAAAAAAATAAGTTGAAGAAACTAAAAAAATAAATAAATTATTTTGATTATATTTTCAGAACTTAAGGAAAATACATTTTAATAGCCCCTATTACATGTACTCTATTTCTAGCCAAGAACTCATCAATCATATATTTCAAGCTATATTGCAGAAATCCATTTTTTATGAGAAATGTTCTTCTCAACCTGATGTTCACTGCTTCCAAAGTCCTTCCCTTCAGCTAGAAGCAATGTTGAAAACATCTCCTCTTGCCCGGGACTTCCTAATTCTTAGCAATTCTTTCTAGGTTAATTTTGTCATTTAATCTGCATGGATCACCCCAAATGAATTATAATCATCAGGTCTGATGAATCTTAGAATGCTCTTTATCATTTCCAGGATACATAATCTGGGAAGACAGTACACTTCTCTGTTGTTCATGTCAGCTCATTAAAAAGCTACCTTGGATGCCTGAAAGAGAAATCACCAATAAATACTTCTCATTTCATTTTCCTTTAACCTTTACTTCTTAATAATCATTTTTCTAATAATCATTTTCTAGCCCTGTACTAGCTACACTTTTCTCCTTCCCAATCTTATTCCCTTGGTGAACCAGTTCAAGTCTACATTATCCTCTTCTCCTGAGTCCCTTGCCCCTCATTTTATCAACAATTTGGCCAACCCAAGCCTCAACTTTGTATCATACCCACTATCCACTGTCTCCATTCCTATATAGGTACCACTAAGAGAATCTGGAGAAAATCATGAAACCTCACTGGCAATACCACTACCCTGGCACAAGTCCTCATCACCTTACTCCTTTTACTTTAGAAAGTACTGGGGGTTTTGAGACTTAGAATGTGTTTTTTTCAATCTCATCTCATAGGAGTTCAAATCTCATATAAAGCATGGCCAATTTGTTTTGCTCAACTGTATTTGTTTAAGGTTTTTATTTGGGTGGGGAGGCAGGAGTCTTAAAGAAGGTAGGTGGGGAGGAAAGAAAATTAGTTTAATTGTTAAAAGGCAAATAAAAGATACTAAAAACATGGGATTTGGAGTCAGAAGACCTATGCTTAAGATTCTAATTTCTCTATTTACTTATTGTGTGACCTAGGATTTCAACTCCCAGACCACTGTTAGAGTGTTTGGGGAGTATCATTCTGAAAGTCATTTTATAATGACATTCATTAGAGCAGAATTATTATGAAAACATGCCATTTGCTGCATCAGACCCAGGTCTAACTTAATGACCTAAGGTTCCACCCAGATTTTCTTTACTCTTGCTCAGCAGCTTATTTATTTGAGTCCTTATTTATTTCTACACATTATTTAAATGGATATGGAAAAGTTTTATTAACAAGGGCACCTCAGACCCTCCATTCTTTCAGCTTTGATTGGCAGTAATGCAAATAGAAATGCACTTTCAGATTCTTCCAGAAACTCTTGGGACTGGCTACTTTATATTCTCAGGCTTCAATGCATGACTCATCCAAGGGCAGGCCTCTCAGGAAGCTATCAGTACTCTTAACCTTCAAGGTTGAACAAGAAAGATGATCAATCAAAAATCCTAGAACTAGTTACTGTTCCAGTAATAGCAAAACCCACATCAGTAGGAGATGTGTCCTTCCAGGGTACCTTATCCCAGACAGTAGGCTACATTAGATATTTGTAGAAAGACTAATAAAGGGAACCAACTATGCACCATAGCTACTGTACAGTAACGTATTTCCTGACCTTTAAAAAAATAAAATAGCTGGATATATATGACTGGAGAAATTCAAATAGGATATCCTTCATCAAAAATTCCTTTTCTATCAAAGTACACAAGGGCTGTTTAAGCTTTAAGAAGCAGTTTTTATCTTGCTTCTTAGGAGTTCAAGACTCTGATTAAACATGGACATAGGCAACATGGGAATTTGTTTTGTTTGGCAATCAATATTTACTTCACAGGTTTATTTTCTATTTCTTTTTTTTTCATTTTCCCATTTAATTAAGGATAATGTAAGAAGGAGAAAGTATTAATGTTTGCTAATTGAAAGAAATAAATTTTACACAAAAATTTGTGATTTGGAATGAGAAATTTAAGATTTCAGATTCTAGTTCTGCTGAGTACTGATTGTGTGACATTAAACAAATCACTTAAACCTTGGGGAGTCTAAGGTTTCATATCTATAATATGAGAGGGGGTTGGATTAGATGATCTTTGGACTCCTTTTGAGCTCTAAATTTTTGTTTGTATTTCCTGGAGAAAACAGAGAGGAGAATAGACAGTCAGTAGAAAAGTGCTTATTAAATGATTACTGCAGAAAAGCTTACTAGCATTTGATCTAAGTCCAGGTTGAAAGCTTCAAAAATTGCCATTGAAAGTTGCAATCCAAATGTCAGCTCCCTGCCACTGCTGCTGTTAAAGAAGAGTAAGAAAGTTGGAGAGGCAGAAATGGCACTTTAGGCCCTGGACCACCTTAGGACTCAACTCATACTGTACCAACTATAATGCAGAAATGTCCATTTTGTCTAGACTGTTATTTGACTCTTGTGAAAAGAGCAATCAACATAGAATAAAATTAAATAGAAAGTTCAAGTGGTTTTGCAATCATTGCTGAAAGGAAAGCACTTAACTCTTAATAGCAAGTGAAGTAAGAATGGATTACCATTACAGCAGCAGCAGACCCAGAAAAGTGTTGTCGGTGGGTTGCTTCTCACAGAAGGAATTCTCCCAAATAACTTTATTGTTCAAAACAATATTTCCACCAAGTTCTAAGAACCAAAAGAGCTCTTTAGCAATGGCTACATTGGCCTGTAAGACATAAGGGCCCATCAGATTTTGGAGCTATTGAAGGAGTTTGCCCAGGGAGCAGAATGGCTTTGTAGGCTTAAGCAGCCCCTAGATGCCATTGCGAATGCTAGGGTTGACTGCTTTTGGCTTCACCTTATGTTTCCTTTCAGGTGAAGTTTATCATTTAATTATAGCAATCAACCAACCTTTATTAAACCCTTACTTCATGCCAGATTTTTCTAAGTGCTGGGGAAAAACCAAACAAACAAAAAGGTGCTGCTCTCAAGGATCTTTTCTTGTAAAGTAGGAGGAATTTCAGCAAATTGGTCAGGGGTATTGTGAAGTTCAAATCCTAGTTTCAATTCCACAGAACAAGATGCCCCTCTCAAAATAAACTCATCACTTCTAAACTCATCACCACAATGCTATAACCCAAGCATCATAGAAACCACCTTCATCAGCCTCCTCTCCCCTTTGTTTCAAGGGTAGGTACCAGACTATGCCTTCCTTTATAGAGGACAGAAACTGGACTCTTGGTTCCTTACTCCATTTCGCATGTGCTACCTGGTTTGGTTTCAGCCCCACAGAATAAGATGCCCTACCCCCACCCCTACACACACGTGCTTTCTTAGCATTCTTTTTTGTATTGTCTCTCCCTTTAGATTGTAAGTTCCTTGAGGTTAGGGACTGTCTTTTTTATTAGTTATGCTTAGCACAGTGCCTGACAATTAGTAGATGTTTGATTAGATTGGAACTGAAATAATGGATGCAAAGCACTTTGCAAACCTTTAAAAAAACATATAAATGCCATTTATTGAATTCTTAGCAATCAGTAACCAGGCCTCTATTCAGCTGATGACTTCATTCACTGAGCCTTCAACTGTCTTCCTGCTAAGTTCAAGAAATGTTAATAGAGGAATTGAATTCAGGGGCATGTTTGTAAATGACTAACAGCTGGGCTTTGGTGGGCAAGGTAGAAGGGCAGGGAATGTATGCACACACACACCTTTATGTTTAATATGCATTAACACAGTATTAGATTTAGAAAATGAACAAAACAAATAAAGCCCTGATTTGTAGTGATTTCTAATTTCTGGGGTATAAATACTCTCACTGAAAATTTAAGTTAGTTCTTATAAGTCACTTAGAACTGGTTTCAGTACACCTGTGAAGTCAATCAAAACCTAGGGTTGGAAACCCTCTGGCTCACCAGTTATTTCCTCTAAGCTGTGCTATCACCTATCCTATCAATTTTCTATAAAACTAAATAAACAAATAAACTAATAAATGAATTAATGAAACCACCCTCTTTGATGATTGCTGTTGTCTCTGTTACATGAACTCCAATAGACTTCAATCCTTTCTTCACTTGTTGAGTCATTTCAGTTGTGTCTGTGGCCAATTTGTGGTTTTCTTGGCCAGGATACTGGAGCAGTTTGCACTCCCTTCTCTTTACAACGTGTTGGTATTCATAGTCTCTCAATATGTGTTTCACTGTGCTACTTCTGTTGCTCAAATCCCTTCAGTGGTTCACAATTGGCTATGGAGAAAAAGTCATAGATACTCAGCTTTATATCCAAGGTCTTCCACAAACTAGACCCTGCCTACCTGTTACATATTCAGGGCTCTGTCTCCTCAAAGTGCTCCTGAGTTTGGGCTCTCTTGGAGCTTAAGTGCTTTGTTATTGGACCCAAAAATTTTAAAGAGACGTGTTATATTATATGGTGCCCACGTTGTATGACTGATTCTCTTCAACAAATCAGAAAAGATTTCCTGAGTGACCATCATCTGCTTTCATCCAATGAGTGAAATAATTCAATCCTCCCCAATTAGTCAAGTACTTCTTAA
Organism: Trichosurus vulpecula; assembly: GCF_011100635.1. Classification (NCBI taxonomy): domain Eukaryota; kingdom Metazoa; phylum Chordata; class Mammalia; order Diprotodontia; family Phalangeridae; genus Trichosurus; species Trichosurus vulpecula. The sequence goes on along the minus strand of NC_050581.1, from coordinate 93,296,812 downwards.
CAGTTAGTTTAAACCTTCCAAAAGTCCTTGCTTTCTATCTTTATATGATGCTGAGTATGATCCTATTCTTACGCAATGTCGTTTTTTTATTAAATGTAATTATTAAAATGTTTTAGTGTTTAAAATATTATGAACATCTCCTTTAGTATTTATGTGTTGGGTTATAGGACATGTAAGGGCAGGTAGGTGGTGCAGTGAATAGAGTGCTGGGACTGGAGTCAGAAAGACCTGAGTTCAAATTTAGCCTCAGATACTTCCTAGCAGTGTGTCCCAGGGCAAGTCATTTAACCCTGTTTGTTTCAATTTCCTCATATATAAAATGAGCTAGAGAAGGAAATGGCAAATCATTCTAGTATCTTTGCCAAGAAAACCCCAGATGGGGTCATAAAGTCTCAAACACAACCGAACAGCAACAAAAAAGTAGATGTGATTTTATAGGATTTAAAAATATATAGCAGTTATATCAAATGTGAAAGCTTATTGTAGAATTTACTATTTCTAGACCAGAGCTGAATACAAAATTTGACTTTCAAATACAAGACTCAAGAGATGCATGAAAAGGTAAACAGGAAAGGGAAATCATCAGGGACTTAATAAGGTTAAACTGCTTATAGTCCTACATGGGAAGATGATATTTGATCATAAGACCACTCTTATTATTAGGGTGGTTAGAAGGAGTATATATAGACAGAGGACAGAAGTGTGAATTGAATATTAAGGGATGCTATCTAAAAATAGAATTAATGGGTGAGAAAGGAATGTACTGGAAAAAGACAAAGAGGGGTGTGGAATGGGATAAATTATCTCAAATAAAAGAGGTGAGAAAAAGCTGTTATAATGGAAGGGAAGAGGGGGGAGGTGAAAGAGAATGAGTGAACCCTACTCTCATCAGGTTTAGGAGAGAATAACATATACTCTCAATTGGGTATCTTACCCTACAGGAGAGTAGGTGGTATGGGGATAAAGGGAGGATGATAAAAGGGAGGGCAGATTGGAGGAGGGGGTAGTCAGAAGCAAACACTTTTGTAAAGGGACAAGGTTAAAGGAGAAAATGGAATAAATGAGGGGAGGAATAGGATGGAGGGAAATATAGTCTTTCACAACATGACTATTATGGAAGTGTTTCACATAATGACACATGTATAACCTATATTGAATTGCTTGCCTTCTCAATGAGGCCGGGTGGGGAAGGAAGAAGGGAGAACATCTGGAATTCAAAGTTTTAAAAAACAAATGTTAAAAATTGCTTTTATATGCAACTGGGAAATAAGATATACAGGCAATGGGGTATAGAAATCTATCTTTCCCTACAAGAAAGTAAGGGGGAAGGGAATAAATTTTGGGGGGGTGATAGAAGGGAGGATAGACTAGGGAAGGGATAATCAGAATGCATGGCATTCTGTGGTGGGAGCAGGGGAGAGATGGGGAGAAATTTTGTACTGAAAATCTTGTGGAAATGAATTTTGAAAATTAAAAATAAATTAATTAATCTTTAAAAAAAGAGAAATATAACTCTGAAGGACTTATGGTGAAAAATGCCATTCATCTCCAGAGAAAGAACTGATGGTTTCCGAATATAGATTGAGGCATACTTTTTTTTAAAACTTCATTTTTCTTGAGGTTTTTGTATATGTTTCTTTCACAGCATAATTATTATGGATATGTATTACATGACTAAACACATTTAATCTATATCAAATTACTTGCCTTCTCAGTGAAAGAGTTGGGTAGAGAGGGAGGGAAAGAATTTGGAATTAAAAGTTTTAAAAACAAATGTTGAAAATTGTTTTTGCATGTAAATGGGGGAGAATAAAAATACTAAAAATAATTTACTTTTTCTGTTCATTCTTCATAAAGGTAAAAAAGCAATGGATAGCTGTCCACTTGTCACTGACTAATACCTTGGGCAAGATTGGAAGAGATATTGGGTGGCCAAGGTTGCCTCAAACTCACGAAAGTAAAGGAATAAATGAATATCTAAATAAGCAAAAAAATAAATAATACATAAATTAATAGATAAATGAGATAATAAACTGAGTCTGATGAATTGAAAAGCACAGAATCAGGTAAAAATTAAAAGTGCATTGTTAGGAGAATTTTTAAAGTATTCAATCAGGTGAAAATAAAAATGTCCATCTATATAAGTTTAAGTCTTCTGGTTTAGACAAATTGGAGAGTGCTAAGTCAGGAAAGAATTAAAGTGCCAAGTTTGTTGAATTTTTAAAGTATAGTCATATCCCAGAAAACACTATTGCATCTTCCCTTTACAAAAACAAAGACAAATGTTATGTTCCCCCAAAATGCATTTTGTTGATCCTATTAGAAGTGCTGATTCATGTTAAAATCTTCTGGTTGCTGAGTCAATGTGCCAACAATATGCCTAGTCATTTACAATGTCAATGTACGCCTTACTCTAGTATTGTGCTGAATCAGATGAAGACACTATGCTGAGTTATACTCTGGTTCTTACCATCTACGTCAATAATGCGCCAATGCCTCAATCCATTCATTCTGTACCCAGAGAAGATAACTAAATCTCCATGGGTCTTCTGTTTGACATTGGGGTGAATCGCTTCACCCTCTTTGCCTCAAACTACTCATTTATAAATGACAGTTGGAATAGGTCACAGCTAGTGTCTCTTCCAAATCCAGGAGGCTTGATTCTGAGTTTAGGCTTTTGCTTGTCATATTCATTCTGCCACGTAATTATGCACTTACACATGTTGACCTATTGCATTTCTATCATTATACAGTTTCTTGAGATATGCCTTGTGCAAACTTTCATAAGCTTCTTAATAATAAGGACTATTTTACTTTTGTTTTTGCATCCTCAGCATCAAGGACACATAATAGGCATCCAATGGTTGACTGAGAAATGCAACATTTGGAGTATATCTCAATGAAGAAGGGAAATATTTGTATTTCCTTTCCAATCCAACATCTGAGCAATGGATAGAGACAGACAGAGGTAGAAAGACACAGAGACAGAGAGACTGAGACTCAGAAAGAGGGAGACAGAGACACGGAGAGGGACAGAAAACCTCAACTTTAATCTAGTAACGTGCTGAACAGCTTCAGTACAATACATGCCTCCCTCTGCTCCAGTAAAGTCCTCCTTTGTTGCCTCACCATTATATAAATATAACCTTTGAATTTTCAAAGTTCTACCAACATATTGAAGTTTTGTCATGTTTTACTGCATTGGAAAGAATACTGAGAGACTTGATAGGCAAACAACAGTGTGTTTGTTGTCTGAGGACCAGCCTAGCCAGGTTCAGAAAGGCTCATCATCAGGTTGGGCCAAAAGGGGTATCTCCACCCCTGCCAACAATTCCCTCCTTCCAGCTGTATGAACTTATGAAACCACATGGTAAAGCATCGGGGGTTCTGAATTCTGCATCTTTGAAATCTTTAAATATGTTCGTGTCATTGTAGTTCCCCCCACAAGTCCATTTCTTATGCTTACTTAAAAAAAGAAAGAGCACTTGTCAGCTGCCCATTTTCAATGACCAGTACCCAAAGGTGATAAAAAAATCAGTTTCGGTCATTTAAAAACATTACCACTTGAGTTAGGAGCCCTTAAATTGTGTTGAGACTTTAAAATTCAGGCGTTAAAAAAGTTATTAGTTTAAAAAATGATCCTTTTAGGAGTTGAATGTTCTTGAGTACTAATTATAACTTTTAATGATTGCAAAGTGCCCAGGGAGACTTGAATGAAGAAGGCTATAAGAATGTGATTCCTCTGTAAAAATTGTCTCCCCACACACCATGGTAAAGATGAAGAAAACGTGTTTTAAAACCCAAAGGAAAGGGCTAATTGTTTAAAGTTCACTAAATGTTAACAGTTTCTCTATGACCCAGGAGTCATGTGAAAGAATTTACAGACACATGTTCTGAGAACTCTTTGACAGAATTTCTACCCTAGAGTGAAAGAGAAATACTTCCAAAAATTTAAACAAAGATTTTGCTTCCCTGGCCTGTAAAAGACATTGTCTAAGCCAAAAAAAAAAAACACTTGGAAAAAGATACAGCAATCTATAGTCCTGACAGGGGGATTCTTGCTTGTTTCTAATGGGCTAAAAGGAAACAGTGTTTTTTCAGCAATTCATCTTTAAATGGAAATTGCTCTCAAGTGCTTTGAAGGTCAGGGTCCATGGCACTTTGAGTTCGGGACTGTATAATTCACGATCGGACAAGGTAGAGCTGCCTAAAGGCAAACATTATTTCCTATACTAGATTTGAAGCCCTCTTTTCAAATTCCTTTCTGTCATGGTTCATTTGCACTCTATTTTCTGAAATCATGGACTTCAAACTTGTGCTCTCTAACCACTTTGCAATCTTCAGAGGGTAAGAGGTGTTATTACTCTTAATTGTTGTCAGAAGCCAGCTACATTGTATAGATGGAAGAGTAAGATAGTCTTCTTCTTGGGGGAAAAATCAACTCAAATAGAGCCTTATTTTATTTCTCATACAGACGTAGATAGACTGCTTGGGTGAGATAGTTTATCTCAAATAGCTGTTACAAATGACAGCGTATTTTTCCAATTTACTCCCTAGTGGTTGTTCTTTTCTTGAGGGGGATCTAGACCAATAATTTAATTAGTTTAGGGAAGTCCCAGTGTGAAAATAATCTCCAACAAAGCGTAACAACTTACTTATAATTTACAATCTTTGAAAGTTATTTTGGATGGTGACAGGTCAAGTGCCTTACACGTCTATGAATAGACAATGGGTATGTAACAGAAGGCAGACTTGAATTCAAGTTTCCTTGGAAAACAAGACACTCAAACACTATTCTCCAGGGCTTATCATTGTGAATATTAAAAATAATGGGCTCAAATTTACAATGAGCTCTATGGTTTTCAGATTCAGGGCTGTGAAGCAATCTTTTCCATTTCATCTACTATCAACACTTAATAGATATAGCCAAGTGTTAAAATAGAGGTAAAGCTAGGTATGGTGATGTAAGACTGTCATCCTGCTGCTGAGGGAGCTGAGGTCACTGGATCGCTTGAGTTCAGGAGATCTAAGTTCCATTAGGGCTAAAACCAATAGAATAGTCAAACCAAATCAGGTACCAGTATAGTGAGCCTCTAGGATGGACAGCTAGGCTGTCTAAGGAGAAACAAACTGGACCAGGTAAGAAAAAATCTGGAGCAGGTTAAAGCTTCTGTGCCAATACATTTTAGTACTGGGCCTATGAGTGTTTCTGCATATCCAGCGTGGGTAGGATAGAGAGACTCAGGATAAAAAATACTATTGCTCTTCTAGATCTAAATAATCTTATACTGATAATTTCACAAGTTGTATGCTTATCTATCCATAAAATCTGGTTTCACAAAAATGAATGTTAGGATATAAAAGTTGATCAGTCCTTCTCCTCCATCCCCTTATGAAATGATAGAAGTAGAAGGAGCCATCCTACTAATTATAGGGATAAGAAAACTGAAATACAGTAAGGGAACATGAATTGCCTAAGATAATGCAGTAAAGTGTAAAGTCAACGCTAAAACCCAGATTTATTCTCCAGGGCTGTTTGGATTATACTATGGCATCTCATCTTAATGAATTTTAGTCCCTTTGGGCCAGCCACTCAAACTCTCTTGGAACTCAGTTTCCTCCTTTGTAAAAAGAAGTCAGATTAGATGGCCATAGAGTTCCTTCTGTTTCTTAATCTGTAATCTGTGGTGAAAAAGCAAGTCCAAGACCAATAAGAAGAAATATGTTTTAACTGACATATTTTCCTCAGCTTTCCTTCCTTGACTTGTTCAGTGGTTCCATTCATATAAGACTCTTCTTGACCCCATTTGGGACTTTTTTTGGCAAAGATAATGGAGTGGTTTGCCATTTCTTTCCCCAGCTTCTTGTACAGATGAGGAACCTGAAGCAAACAGGGTTTTTTGACTTACCCAGGGTCACACAGCTAGTAAATGTCTAAGGCCAGATTTGGGCTCAGGTGTTCCTGACTCTAGGCCTGGCGCTCTATTCACTGTACCACATACCTGCCTCTTCCTTAACTTTAGGTCACCATTTTCTGGGGGCAGGGTACACTATAACCCAAAATACAGGTTGATATTTTCTTTACAAATGATTCCAGTACCCAGGACAAGTACAAGAAATGCATCCAGATGAAAGTGGTACCAAATATACTGTCAATTTTGTTGGTGCTGTCAGAGACACTGGGATAGCTTAATCCAGCCCCAGGGTGGAATAGGAAAGACAGGGTCAAAGAGGAGTTTCTCTGGGGGATATAGTAATAGAGGAATGAAGTCATATTCTAGCCTCCTAATTTAACTAATTATCCTTTCTCTCTGGGTTCTAAGCTCAATTGCTTCCATGTTACTAAAGGGTTACATATGTTGTAAGTGGCCTTTGCTTTTTTTAGACTCTTAGGTAATAACTCATTTGAGCTTCTGTAACATGAGAAGGCTGGGCTAGATTACCTCTAGGTCTCTTCTGGCTCTTAGTCTATGATCCTGTGATACTTCTTTATCAGATCTTCTAACCATCCTAGTATAGTTCTCTAACAACAATGTTACTAGCAGCTCCTGTGGAGGTATAAGACCAACAAGAAGACCAACAGCATCAGCACACAGCAGGACTGCTAGCACAGTTTCTTTGATCTGCTTTTCTAAGGAAAGCAACTTTAAGAGATTTACAATATCACTTTAAACATACATATATCATTCACTCAGTTCAGGGGGAAAAGTCAGCACCCTGAACTTCATTGAAAACACAAACAGAAATTAAAAGCAGAAATTATATAAACAAAGCAAATAACACAAATCAGCAGACAGAATTTCTAACTGTCTGTCCACAGCAACACATACATAATTACCAGAGAGAGAAGCACCAACATCTGTGTTTTCAAAGCCGGGGGTGGGATGGCTCCTTAACATTTACCCGGAGGCTCATCTGGCCAAGTCACAGGAACACTCTTCCAATGAGTGAGCCCTCAAATGAAAATGCTAACCTCAGAGTATATATAAACTTCTTCAGGGTCAGAGGGCATCATAACCATGTGACTCAACTCATGTGACTTAGGCTTTCTTGTGACTTAAGCAGGTCATCAAAGACTCTTGATTCAATCAAAAACCTTTAACTCAAACAAAGGTAAGGATCAATCAAAGGCACTTGATTGCCTTAGTGCTGAGAAGCATCCCCCAAAACAGTGAAAAGTCCCACTTTGCTTGCCATTACAGTTTCTAACAAATGAAAGGAATCGATTTGTCTTTGATTCTTCTTTGAGTTCACTGGGAGATGTAAATTTACTGCTTGTGAAAGAAGAAAACCTACTTGGGGATAAACTAAACCAATTAAGGTATTTCAGTGTGAAAAGATGAAAGTTGAAAGAGGATATTATCTAGGTTCATAAAATCATGAAGGGTACAGATGGAGTACTAGCCAAACTGTTTGCTGAAATCTGCAATCCTAGAATTAATAAGCATCCTTTGAGTTCCAAAGAGATAGTTTGAGGGTGAACGAAACCAAATGCCACTGTATTCCATAAAGAATATACGTAAAGAATTCATTGCCCTCAACTAGTGGTAACTGGTTGAAGAGACAAATTCAAATAAACTTAGAAAGGATTTAGATAAATCCATTATGAGTTAAAATAGAAACTAGGGAAATTTGCTACTGTGCACTTAACTTTTGGAATAGAGCATTGTAGAAGATAATTCCCATGTTCCATTAGGATCTTCAGTACCATTTTCAGTCTTTGAAGAGCTGTACATGAAGAGTTGTAGCTAATGATACTAGCACCAAGGACATATTAAACTTTGTAACATATCATACTTCAAAGAGTCTAACCTAACTCCAGGTCCAGTGGGTTTGGGGGATAGAGGGATCCAACTGTTCCTTTTCTCTTATCTCCTAATAACCACCACCCAGAAACTCACTCCTTCACACTTTCCCAGGGCTTATCTTTCCTTTGACAGTTCCCATAAAATTATGACTATAGGCCTATGAGAAATAGGTATAGTGTTCTCTGGGCTTCAATCTCCCTAATTAATGGTAATGTGTGAGGGCAAAGCCCTAGTTGCTCCAATCTAGTTATGGCTCTGCCAATTCATAATTAGTCCTTTGTGGTATTTGTGTACCAACAGGGAGAGGTATTAGTAAAATATGAAGGTGCTTTTAAAAGAGCAATTATTATTCTATGGGTTGTATTTAAATTACAATTAAATTATTGGGTATATGGAATATAGTCTTTGTTACAAATCTGTAATACTGTGGATAATTTATCAACTTGTCACACATAGAGATAAAATGCTGATCCATATAGCTATGTGCTAGTGTCTAATGAGAAAGAAACGACAAAGCTAATGGGAATTTTATTCCACTCTTCTCTGCATCTACTTCACTTAGTAATCTTGGGAATTTTTGTTTGTGGGGGAAGATGTTGCTTCAAATAGATGTTTCTGTTCTTTTAGCCTCCTCACAATGAGGGATGCCAAATGGAAAGAGTGAGTAAGCAGGACACTGTGACATAACAAAATGTGGGTCAGGCTGATGTAAAATTTTTCTTCCAAAGAGAACTGGGTCAAGTGATTAAAAATGATTTTCAAGTCTGTCATAGCTCAAGTCAAATCTTTGCCTCTTCTAGAAACTTGATAAGGTAAATAGGCACCTGAGCTTGGCTGTTACAAAACAGGTTTTTGAAAAGCTGTCCCCTGCCATTTGGGATCTCAAGCATTCCCAAACATACTCTACAATGCTAAGTTATAGGCAGTGATGAAGGACAGCTTTAGGAATTATTATATTTTGTCATCAGGTGAAATGTGCTGTACATTTATGCACATATATGGAAAATTAAATAAAATCACTAAATGATAGATATATAGGTCACTGTCAGGTTCATATTTTAGTTTGGTAGGACCTACCAAAACCTATGTTCTGCTGCCATTACCATTGATAAACCAAGGTCACTCCCAGAACCTGATCTTAATCTTTACTGTACAGTTTAGCTGACAAAAAAAAAGTGTGTGTGTGTGTGTGTGTGTGTGTGTGTGTGTATGGGGGGGGTTGGGTTAGTCATGCTGATTCAGTAAGTAAAATTCATTATGGAAGAGAGAACCAAATCAAACTATTTCAAGGAGCAGGCAACCCAATAAAGAAGAAATAAGGAAGAAAATGCTAAGAAACTAGTTCATATGCCCTAAGGACGATAAAGCTGTGCATACAGTTTGATCCAGCAATACCACACCTACAGCTCTGTCCCAAGGAGATTATACAAATAGGGAAAAGACCTATATGTACAAAAAATACTTATAACACCTCTTTTTGTGGTGACAAAATTGGAAATCAAGGGGATGCCCATCAATTGGGGAATGGCTGAACAAGTTGTGGTATATAATTGTAACGGAATACTCTTGTGCTATAAGAAATGATGAACAGATGGACTTCAGAATGGCCTGGAAAGACTTATATTAACTGATGCTGAGTGAGGGGAGCAGAACCAGGAAAGTATTGTGCACAATAACAGAGAAATTGTGCAATGACTAACTTTGATAGGCTTGGCTCTTCTCAGCAATGGAAGGTTCTAAGACAACTCCAAAAGACTCATGATGGAAAAAAAAAAAAAAAAAACTATCCACAACCAGAGTAAGAACTACCAAGTCTGAATGAAGATTGAAGCAAATTATTTGCTCTCTCTTTTTTTGGTTTGTTTCTTCTTTCTCGTGGTTCATTCCATTGGTTATAATTCTTCTTTACAACATGATTGATTAATGTCAAAATATGTTTAATTTGAAAGTGTATGTAGAACCTATATCAGATTGCATGCCATCTTGGGGGGTGGAGGTGGGAGGAGAGGGAGGAGGAGAAAATTTGGAATTCAAAAGCTTGCGAAACTGAATCTTGTAAACTAAAAATAAATAAATTAATAAATTAATTTAAAAAGAAAAAAGGAAATTTCAGTTCAGAAACTGGGTGATAACCAGTCTTTAATCTTTAAGAGAAACTATTTCATGTGATATGAGATGCCCTTATGTCTCCTAACACCTTTTCTCATCCTCCTAGTTGATAGTGATCCCCATCCCTCCAAATTTTATCTTGTATTGCATATATATAATATATATATATGTGGGTATGCACATATACATATATGTATATACATGTACGTATATACACTCACATATACACATACACAGATGTGCACACATGTGTATACATGTGTGTTTCTGCGTGTGTCTATATACACATAGATAGATAGATACAAATATAGATAGATATACAGAGAGAGAGGGAGAGAGATGTCTTCCCTAATACAATGCAAGTCCTTGAGAGCAACATTTTATTTTATTTTTCATTATATTGCCAACACTTAGCACGATACCAGGCACATCAAAGAAACATAATAAGTGATTGTTAATGGATTGATTCATGCTTGCAGTAGGGGATAAATCTTTCAACTGAAAATAAGAAAGATCTGAATTTGAATCTTGCCTCAGATGCTAATTGGCTGTGTGAGCTTGGGCAAATCAGTTAACTTCTCCTGGCCTCCCTTTTCTCACCTGTAAAATGAAGGAGTTGGACTCAATGACATCTAAGTTCCCTTCCAGGTGAAATCCATATTATGAACCAACGATCCTTCTATATCTTAGTGAGTTGATTTTTATGAGCAAAATGATTCATTGCATGGTGACCAGTGGTCTAGTTGGTGAGGCTCTCTTGTCTTATCTAGGCTGGTGCTTAATGGGTCACTCAATAGGTCTCTGTTAATGCCACAAATACACCTATAAGACTTAGTAGAAGTCCTCAAAATAATGAAGTTATCATGACATGAAAAATGTTGCATGAAAATTGAACATTTATGGAAAGTTAAATAAAATTATTGTATAACAAACATAGAGGTCACTGTCAGGATCATATCATAGTTTGGTAGGACCTACCAAAACCTTGGCTCTGCTGCCATAACCCTTGATAAACCAAGGTCATTCCTACATTATGATGAAACAAGAGAAGAGGTATTTATAGGGGCATTGATATTTGACATGGTTTTATTTATTCTATACACCCTGATTTCCTAGTTTTCTCAAATTCAATTTTATTTTGTCACATAAGTAGAGAAAATTTACCTCTTTCTCTTCTTTGCCCAGATGGAGGACGATCAGTGTGGAACAGTACATAAACTATCTGACTTTGTTAAAATATCGGTTAGCTTTTCTAAATTACTCCTCCACCACTTCTTTTTTATTTTTTATTCTTTACAAAATAAGGCTTGCTAGGTATGAGAGGGGGAAGAAATGTATTTGAAAATGAAGATGATGTGAAAATCAAAGATGTAAATATAATTTTTTTAAATAAATGTTGAAAAAGTTTCTCCCTCAGTCCCCTGGGTAAGATGAACATTTTTAAGGAAGGGATAGTAAACATTTCAGCTAAATAAAGAATAATAACTATGAAACAGTTAGTTGATTGGCATTGAGGTAATATAATAAATAAAATAATATAAAAATTCCTATTCTTTGAACTGCCTCTTAAAAATATTAGTTAAGGAAATGGATTTTTAGGGTGATAACTACCCAATTCTAATTCCTCATTTTGCTATCGAGGTTATCTGGGGTTCATAAAGGCTGTGCTAATGGAGCACAAACTCTGGGAGATTATTTTGCCTTTGAAAGGTAGAATTACCTTTTTATGATTGCAAGAGTCTGTATCTTTTATGAGAGGACCAACCTAGGTAAAGATGGGGAGGCTCACCATGAGTAAATTGGCCAGCAAGTGATGAATCCCTTGACAATCCCTTTGAAGTATATCTTAGGTTGAGACCTTCACAATGAATTTCAAGTACTTCACGGTTAAAGTATAGTTTAGCTATAGTGGTGAAAAGATATCCTCTGTCTTCCTGTCCTGAGATTTCCTTTGTATACTTCCCTGATTCAGAAACATCAGGGTCTCACAGGTTTTATGAGAGCTGGAACTGAAAGGGACCTTAGAAAACTTGTAGTCTAATCTCTTTATTTTAAAAATGCAGAAATTGAGGCACAAAGAGAAATGACTACCCTATGCCCTTAACCCTTCTTGTAGGGTCACACCTCCCAGAATGATTCTGAAACTAGGAGGTGAGGAGCTCTAATACCAGAAGGGCTGTGCTTCCCTCTAGTACCTCCCCCTTCTCTTCCCATAGCCCGAGGACACTCAGATCCCCACTGAGTTGTTGGAATGCTCAGACAAACTGGATGAAATGAGAATCACCGTATTACTCCTTTCAATGAGATTGAGGACAACTAAAATTGAAAATTGTCAGCCTTCCAGATCCTTGTTACTATGATCTGAATTATTGATGGACCCTTTATAAGGACTCCTAGGTCTTGGTATCTATATTCTATATGCTTCACCCTTCAGGATGCTGGAATTTTCTGTTGAAGCTACAGGAAAACTTTCTTTTATGTTTCATTGCTCTTGAGAACAGAGACAGTCTCACTTTTTCTCTTTTTCTCCACAGCCTGTAACACAGTGCTTAACGTATTATAGTTGCTTCATAAATGCTTTTTCACCCACTCACTCACTCATTTCAACATCAATTAATTAATTCATTATTTTTTCCCATTTTATTGTACTTTATTGTACTTCTCAGATATTGTGAGGAATTGTTTTTTTAAAACTTTATTTTTAATTTGTTGAATAAAAACAAGTATTTCTACAACATAGTACAATAAAAAGATGATTGCATATGAAACTATAAATCTACTATGTATAACTTGCTATTCCTTTCAAATACACAACAAAATTATCATGTAGATTTATTTTTTTCTTCCCACCCCTCCCCTGCCATTAGACTCAAATAGGTAGATAGATCAAAGATCTATATATCAATGTGTGTGTCTATGTGTATATACATATACATATATATATATATATATACATATATATATATATATATACATATATATATATGGAGAGAGAGATGTGAAAGTATTCTGTATGTGCTTTTATTTATCAGTTCTTTGGATGCACATAGTCTCTTTTTTCATATGTCCTTTATAGTTAATTTGGGTATTTATAATAGTGAGACTAACTTATTCACTCAATAACTTATTCACTCTTAAAATAGCATTGTTGTTACTGTATACAAAGTTCTTTTGGTTCTGCTCATTTCACTCTTTATTATTTCATGCAAGTCTTTTTATGTTTTTCTAAAATCACTGAGTTCATCATTTCTTATAGCACAGTAGTACTCCATCACAACTACATACCACAACTTGTTCAGCCATTCCTCAATTGATGGCCATCCCTGCCATTTCTAGCTCTTTGCCACCACAAAGAGAGCTGCTATAAACATTTTAGAATATATAGGTTCTTTTCATTTTCCTATTATTATTATTATTATTATTCATTCCTTTTTCCAATGTCACATGGACAGGATCAGATGAGATCAGCCAAACTACAATCATAGCTATAAATCCAACCCATGTCCTCTCTATCTTTATCTTTCTTGTATGAAGACTGAGAATTTACAGACGGACGAGACAAGCAGAGTATCCTCCTTCAGTTTCAGCTATAGTGATCAATATCCCCTCCTCCAGGTAATGATCAGCCTAAGAACATAACAACTAGCTTAACTCTCTTGATGTCCTGGAGACCTATGTGGCTCCTAGGCTGTTGTTGTTGTGTTTGTCATTCATTCCTAAACAGGACTATGACCTCAGGGAAATGATGACATGACTTGCAGTTGACATTGATTTAAGTGAAGGAGAGCTGTGTAAGGTCACCAGCCTCACTTTCTCCTCACCTACTAGACATAACAAGGGGCAGTCTATATAAAAGAAACTACCCTAATTAGGCTGGCCAGTGATACCAGATAACCCTATAGCAGTGGTTCTTTGTAGTTTGTGAATTTATATTTTTAATATTTTTCTAGTTATATTTCGATGCAGTGGGTTTCTTTTATGATCCTATGAATTTTATTGTATGCATTTAAAAGCATTATTCTATGAAGAGGTCTATTGGTTTCACTAGAATGTCAAAGGTGTCCATGACACACAAATAACGTTAAAGGACCCCTGCTATCCTTTCTCAGAGCCTCTTGAGGGGCTTTAGCCAACTGCTGAAAACATAAATTTATTCCTATTCAATAGAAATTGTTTTTGGTATCACACTGGGATCCTTGCTGTCATGATGCTCCTGAAATTCAAACCTCAAACCTAGGTCCCTTGTCTATTGCACTTCCCAAATGACTGGACAGAAATAGGAAAATTTTCTGTCATTTCACCAAAATGTTTGAGAATTCAATCATAGCTCTAAGGATGATAATATTTCCAATCTTTCTTGTTTTAGTATATAATAAGGTCCCCCTACTGGTACAAAGCAAAGCCTGGGCATGCTTGTGTTGTAAATAAAATGCTGACTTCAAAATATTGAGAGGAGACAACATACTTCTGTCCTTTGCATGGATGATATTTTCTCTCAAACTGAGACAGCAAGAGTTTTGGCAGTGAAGAAATTTCAGCACAGGTTCCCCGCCCTCCACTCTGGATGGAAATAGTCCCCCCAGTCCTACCTCCCCCTCCTACAATCCCTCTAAGCATTACCAGAGCCAACTGCTGCAGCTATATTATTGTTTACTGTTTAACAGGCTGAATGTTTGGATTTTGCACAGAGGAAACAAAAAAATAATGCTTAAAATTCTCCTGGCTCTTCAAACCAGACTCAGATGGCCTCAGTTACTCAATTGCTTTGTGGCCCAATGCGTGTTTCTGAGGCTTATTTTTTTCTATTTCCTCATTTTTCTCTGTTTTCTCATTTTTAACATGGGAACAATTGTCCTACTTTATCTATCCCAGCAGACTATTATATAGATTGACCAGCGAATGTCTTTATAGTGTTTTGAAGTTCAGAAAGACTCCATCAATGTTATTATCGATTTTTTTATTTCATCTTCCACAAGTATTCAGAATCCAAGAATTTCCACCCAACACATTTCATGTCATGATAACTTCAATTACTTTGAGTGCTTCTATTAGGTCTTATATTAGCTTGTGATACTCTGTTCGTACGAAAACTAAAACAAAAAAATATTGTAATTGTTCCATATTCACTTTGGAAAATGAATGCTCTGCTTTAAGAGAAATATTTCATTCCAGAGATCATTGTTGAATGCCCTCTGCCATTTCAAAAGAGTCACACACTCACACAAAAAGGAGACTAGGGAAATATATTTTAAGGAAGCTGAAAGAAAGAAACTCATGAAATCATGGGGTTCATAAATGATAAATTAAATATACAACATTTGAAAAGCTATATGCATGTAGTATATTTTCAGTAATGAAAATGTTCTGAATGAGAAAATGTATTTTTTATCACAACATTCTTAAAAGGGTTATAGAATATGAAACAAAGAATTCAGCACTTATTTATACAGAATTTATATAAAGAAGAAAAAGAGAAATAAGAAACTCTATTTGCTATTTGGAATCTTGAGTTTAGGAAGTACTTGAATGGACATTTGGCCCAACTTATTTAAAATAGCAATGCCCAGCATAATGTTCAAACTTCTTTTTGAAGACACACATTCACAGGAAGCTTAGTATTTTCCCAGGTTATCCCTTCCACTTCAGGACAGATTTAATTATATGTTAAGTTTACCTACTGCCGGTTAAAACCTATCTCTCTCAAACTTTTACTCATTCATGATCTTAGTTGTAGAGCACAAGGCAATTTAAAATAAATCCTCTACATCAGAGATATGAGACATTCTCAAAATGTATTCTGTGGACCATCGTGGGTCCCTCAGTTCTTTTTAAGGTTAAAACTATTTTCATAGTAATACTAAAATGTTACTTATCTAATAAAGTATTCCTCTGCTTTTCCAATTATATATCAATGTGAGGACATATTTTCTTCACATACTTCCAGTAAAGTAACACCGCAATAGACTGAAAACAGATTCAGATAGGAGAATCTAATTATTTTTATTAACCCAGACATTAAAGATATTTGGGGAAATATTTATAATAACATCACTCTTTTCATTATCTTTCCTTTTGGAATTATATTTATTTTTCACAAAATAAGTTATTCATGTTAACATGGGATTTTTTTATACTTTTAATTAACTAATACATAAATAACTTTAACATTTACCAGTTTTAATTTTAATATTGTGAATATTGATAGACATAACCACAAAGTCCTTTGGGTTCCTCAATAATTTCTAAGAGTGTAAAAGGCTCTTTGAAATCCAAAAGTTTGAGAACTTCATTTTACATAATACATATTGTCTCCATTCATTCATTCATCTACTCATTCAAAAGTGATTTCTCAATTTTATGTCATATAATGAGGACTGGACTAAATGTTGGGAGAATTTTTAAAATTATTTTAGAAAAGCCTCTGATCTCGTTGACTTTATAGTCTTCTAAGAGTGAGGATGAAATAATCACAGATCACTATACTCAGATGAATCTGTGATTGTATCAGTTTGAAAAATACCTCCAACAATGTGGATTGCTGCCTTTCCCTGCTTGCCTCTTGTGACTCTTGTCCATGCCCCCCCCCCAGTATTAGGACATTTTAAGTTTAAGGGAAAGTGTGATCAAGAATTTAAAAAGGGGGAAGCATAATATGCATTCAGGTGAATATTAGTCCAGATGATCTGGCCTATAGTCTACATCTAAGGGGGTAACATGAGAGACAAAAGCTAGAAGGGTAGAGTAATGTCCAATTTTGGATGGCCTGCCATGTCAAGCAAATGAATTTGAACTTTCCTTGAGAAACAATAGAGAACAGCTGAAGGTTACAAGAGTAGAGGTGCGAAAAGGTCAGATGTGTGCTTAAGGAAGATTTCCTTGCCAGAGAAAGGGTTTGGAAAGAGAGGAGATTTATAAGATAGAAAGAGGCAATAGATAGAAAGATAGATAGGCAGACACACACACACACACACACACACATATATATATATGCACATATACATGTGCATATATGCATTTATTTATAAGTATATATGCATATGTATTTATATATACCTGCATATATGCATATATACACACTGTGTGGATATGGAGCTCAGCTGGTCAGATACGTACATGCATACATGCATATGTAAATACATACACACAAATCAACACATGAGTAGTTATATACATATGTATATATATACATATATATATATATATATATATAAATTTAGAGAATTATGAATATTTGAATAGAGTTGTTAGTTGAAGCCCTGGCAAAAAATGACATCATAAAGGCTAAGTAGAAAGTTGAAGATTTAACCTTGGAGAATATCCCTGATACGGTTAAAGAAGACTCGTTTGAGGAAGTAAAAAAAAAAAAAAAACTACCACTGAGAGAGGTTGTTTTTGAAACAAAGAAGAGTCCATTCAACAATAGATAATTATTGACATTCGTTGTTTAAAATTTTGATTGCCGAAATTTCTCTGTGTCTCCCTTACTTCCTCCTTCCCTAAGACAGTAAGCAATTTGATACAGGTTATATATGTGCAACCATATAAAATATATTTCAATATTAGTCATGTTGTGAATGAAGAAACAGGCCAAAAAAAACCAAACCATGAAAAACGACGTGCTTCAATCTCCAGTCAGACTCTATCAGTTCTTTGTTTGCATGTGGATAACATTTTTCATCATGAGTCCTTTAGGATTATCTTTGAAATTGTATTGCTGAGAATATCCAGGGTGTTCATAGTTGATCATCATACAATATTGCTGTTACTTTGTACAATGTTCTCCTGGTTCTGCTCACTTCACTTCATATCAGGTTCTGTGAGTCTTCCCAGGTTTTTTTTTCCCTGAAATCTGCCTGCTTGTCATTTCTTATAGCACACTAGCATTCCATTGCAATCATATACCACAACTTGTTCAGCCATTCCCCAATTGATGAGCATCCCCTCAATTTCCACTTCTTTGACACTATATAAAGAGCTGATATGAATATTTTTCTATAAATAGGTCCTTTTCCTTTTTTCAAAATCCCTTTTGGATGCAGATCTAGTATTGCTTTATTGCTGGATCAAATGTATACACAGTTTGATTGCCCTTTGCACATCGTTCCAAACTGCTTTCCAGAATAGTTGGATCAGTTCCATAGATGGATCAGTCCATCAACAATGCTTTAATCTCCCAATTTTCCCACATCCCCTTCAATATTTGTCATTTTGTTTTTTTGTCATATTAGCCAATCTGATAGGGGTAAGGTGGTTGTAATTTGCATTTCTCTAATCAATAATGATTTAGAGCATTTTTCATATTAATATAGACAGCTTTGTTTTCTTCATCTGCAAACTGCCTGTCCACATGTTTTGGATATTTTTCAATGGGCAATTTCTTGTATTCTTATAAATTTGCCTCAGTTCTCTATATATTTGACAAATTAGGACTTTATCAGAGAAAGCTGCTATAAAAATGTTTCCCAGGCTTCTGCTTTCTTTCAAGTCTTGGTTGCATTGCTTTGTTTTAATCTACCATACTAACACCTTGTCATTGCTTGTTTGATTTCACAAAACTTTTTTCCTCCTAAAACCCTCATATGAATTAAATTTAAATAAATTAAAACTAATTTTATTTTGCCAATTTCAGACTCATTCTCCCCCTCCATTCAGATAATTAGAGATATCTTTGGATGTGCAAAACTTGGATTAGGAGTCTACAGATTAAAAGAAGCAAACTTCTGTTCTTTATGGAATAGGTAATGGGCCCGTTAGCTCAGTCCTTAAGAGGAGACACAAAGTGCTCTGTTCCTTTAATCACCATATGTATTTTGTAGAATATGTAGAAATTTTGTAACTCGTTCTGTTCTGCTAAACATATGGTGAAGAGGAGTCTCTCTGACTGACTGCAGAGTTGGAACTGGTGGAACATACAAAAGGCACTATTAGTTGACTAGAACTTTGCCCACTTCTATGTCTGACTTCTAGGTGAGAGAAAAGATAGACTGTTATAATGTTCTTCCCCACAGAAGGCCAATATGTGGCCTTTGAATATGGGCCTTAGTTCTTTGCTCCCACTTTTGTTATTTTGAATTAGATGAAAGCAATTGGAAATGGAAGTCTGGGATCAGAGCCCAGTCTAGGGTTCACAGCTAGCCCATCCTATCAATACCCTAAGGAACAATGAGCCACTTCCAAAATATTCTCTAGGGGCTGAGCCAATTGTTATCTGAGTCTGGTCCTTATTCAAAATTGACACTGCATTTGAATCTAAACTTGGAAACCTCATCATCAGGAAACTCATTATCCTGAAAGATGGCATCAGCTTTGGCACTCATACCTCAGCAGTACCCTCAGTACCCTCTGCCCCTCTGAGTGCAAACCTGAATGGTGGAGCAAAGAAATCCTGCCACAGCCTCCATTTAAAGAGGCCAATCATCTGCTCATTTCCCATAAGCTTGAACTCCTTAGACTAGGATCCATAAAGCTCCTGTATCTGCTACCACACACCCTCCCTGCCAACTCAGTTTCCAACTTCCATTGGTTTATTGTCTTCCCCCATTAGACTGCAAGATCCCTAGGAGCAGGAGCTTTCTTTTTTCATGTCTGTATCCCCAGCCCTCAGCACAGTGCCTGGTACTTAATAAAGTTTTGTTGACTGACTAACTTGATGAGAAAAATGCTATGTAGAAAATGCATTAAGTATGAGCCTACTTCTCTAGATTCCAGAGTGATATACACCAAGTCATGCCCTCCTCCCCCCCGCAGAGGATAAGATATTTGGTCCATCATTCTAGCTGTATCATTAAAGTAAGAACTCATTTGTAAAAGTTAATTGATGTTAAATAGCTGAATGGAACTGGGATGCTAGTCACCAGTTTGTAACAGGGGAGTCACACTGGAATTAGGGCTTGAGCCCATAGTATAGAATTTGAGAATGATACTCCTAATCCCTCAATTGGTATCCTTAAAACTCTGAGATCAACCTTACTCTGGGGAGTGCAGTTAGAATATCCCTACATTTAAATCATTCTTCCCATTTGCATTTGATATTTACATTCAGTACCTTGTCAACTCCATTGTTTTGCTTATGCAGTCTCTCCGGAGGCATCATTTCTAGGCAGTGGCTTAGAGGAAGTGTCACTTCAGGGAGTTTCAAAATCAGCAGAGCAGAAAAGCAATCCATTAGTTGTATCAGAGAGAACTTTGATTAGAGGATTTTCTTCTTTGAGATGAAACTACCACCATTGCTGATGGAGGCTTCACCGATAGACCATAGATGTGCATGTGTGCAGTCATGAAAACACAAACATCTAAGCAAGAATCATAGGGATAGGAAATGGAATATTCTTTGTGGCAAATAGTAAGTAGTCCAGTTTGGCTGGAAGATAGAGGATGTGAGGAGGATTGATGAGAAATAAGATGGAAAAGAAAGTGGTAGAATGACTGAAAAAGTGTTTAAATAACAAGTAGCAAAGTTTATATTTTATCCCAGCAACAATAAGGAGCTACTATCTCATAAGTATGTCATGTGTGTCTGTGTGTGTAAATAGATGAAACATGCATGAAGGAATGAAGATTACCATATATGTATGTATGTGTATGCATATACATGTGTGCATATATGTGCACGCATATACATAGATTGTATGTCTATATATGTGTGTGTATGTATATACATGGATGTGTATAGAGACAGAGATATGCATAGGGAAATCTTCATTTATATATACATACATACACATATATATATGTAAACATATATGCATATACATGTATGTGTGTATAACCTATATACACAAAATTAATGTATCTTACCCCAAACAAAGAATGGCTCCCTATTGCCACTAGGATAAAATATTTGGCACTACTGCAATCATGCCACAGTCTGACTTTACAAACATCTTGTCATTGTTCTGCCTTAATTCCTTTATCTCTCAGCCAATCTGGACTAACTGATATTCACCATATCGTATATTTTATCTACCGCCCTTATGCCTATCCTCAGTCTGGCGCTTATGCCTGGAATTCACTCATCTCTTACATCCACTTCTTAGTAACAATTCTTCCTTCAAGACTCAGTAACCATCAACCCCTGTAAGAGCCTTTTCCTGCCAAAGCCAGGACCCTCTCC
Organism: Trichosurus vulpecula; assembly: GCF_011100635.1. Taxonomy (NCBI): domain Eukaryota; kingdom Metazoa; phylum Chordata; class Mammalia; order Diprotodontia; family Phalangeridae; genus Trichosurus; species Trichosurus vulpecula. Next base: position 93,275,782 of record NC_050581.1, on the reverse strand, counting down.
ATAAGATTTACTTACCTGTATATGTATGATATCTTTCTAGTAAAATGTAAATTCCTTGAGGAAAGGAAAAGGTGATTTGGGGTTTTGAGGGGGTATTTTTGTGTTTCTAGAACATAGCATAGTTTCTTTGTAAATAGTAGGTATTTTTTAATGAAAATCTGTTTTCTTGACATTGCTATCACTTTCCAAGGATGCCATCTATTTCTTCTCTAATAGGGTCCTCCATTATAACAAATATTAAGCAAAACAAACCAAAACTTGGTTCATGACTGATGCCTGCCTCATACCATGCGGTAGAGCAATTTTTGTTGTTATTGTGGAATATTTCTATATCTACCCTTTAATAAATATTATACACAGCATCTGTCTAAGTGTTGATGTCTTGCAATATTGCTTCCTTTTACATTGTTATGGTCATAAATTGTATTCTTGATGCTACTTTCTGCATTTTGCATAGATTTATTCAAGTCTTCCCAGGTCTTTCTGTAGTCTTTCTTTTTGTCCCATTATACTGTAAGATTCTTGAGAGAACATTCTATCTTTTGCTTCTTTTTGTATCCTCAGAACTTAACACAATGCCTGGCATATAGTAGGTGCTTAATAAATGCTAATTTTCTGATTATTTCTATTTTTTGGCTCAATGCTCTTCCATTATGCTGATCTATCACAACGAGTTCATCTATGCCTCACTTTCAGGGCACCCACTTTCCATTTTTTGATTAATACAAGTGCTACTATTCATAAGAATAAGTTCTTAATAAATGCTGGTTGAATTGAATGGAATATATCATCATCATCATCATCATCAAAATAGCTAGTATTTATAGAATGTCTACTATATGCCAGGCACTACACTAAATGCTCTACCAGTATTATCTCATTTGATCCCCTAAACAACCTCGAGAGGTAGCTATTGTCTCCATTTTACAGATGATAGAGTGGGATAAACAGAAGTTAAGTGACTTGCCTGGAGTCACAGAGCTAATTAGTGATTGAAGCTGGATTTGAATTCAGGTCTTTCTGACTCTAGGCCTAGTGCTCTATCCATTGTACCTCTTAGATGCCTATTGAATACAGATATATTGAATGTAAACCTTAGTCTCTAAACAACATTCTCTTCCCTCACCCACAAAAGGATTCTCTATTTGTATGGACTGGGATTAATCTCTGGCTTCTGATCCAAAGAAGGTAATTTTCTTGCTTTGATTTTTATGTCCCTACCTGGAGCTCCAATAAAAGAAATAAAAATCATCAATATACAGTTTAAATTTCATTTAAGTTTCCTCAAACATGATTAATAGTATCCCTGACTCTGCATATAGTGACTCAATATAGAATATAGATTCTGGATGTGGTGTAACCTTTATTTTATCCTCCCCATTCCCTGCCCCCCCAAATACATATTGCACAAGACTTATAGGACATGAATACATATAAGAAAACAAATTCAGAGGCTATGGATAGAAGAGTACAAGGTTTAGACAATGCTATTAAATTTGAACATGGTTCCAATAACACACAGTTTCTAAAGATGAGCCTGATTGTATTTCAAGAGGCTCATCACTTTTTTCAACATCTTACCATTAGAGAATAAATGTTTTTAGTGACTGCAACTGGTACAAATAATGTAGAAAGGATGTAATAGCATCACAACTTCTACTAATCAGGGCAGTAGCACCAATACTGATGAAATCATCATGGATATCTTGATTTATCAAAGTGTGTGCATGTGTGTGTGTCTGTGTGTGTGTGTGTGTGTGTGACTATTTGAATACAAAAAAATGTAGCCTTTTCCCTTGTTAATCTAGGCTATAAAAATAGATTAATGAAATGCCATTCATTGTTTTTTTGTTTTATGTTCTTTGCCACAAGGCTGCCCTATCCTAGGTTGAATGCCTCATATATTATGGCAGTTAAATAGATGGGCTACTCCACTTTGACCTTTCCATGGTCTACGTTGGTTTGGTAGCTCATTTCACAGCTTTTACCATTTACTATCCTGTCATCCAATGGCAAGGGCAGTTCAAATGTTTTCTAATCAAGCATATACCTCTCCTGAAAGGTCAGTGCACTAAAATGCTATATATCAGAGTTTCAAAATTTTGATTCATCATTCCTATGAAAAAGATCCTAATTAGAAATGTACTACATTAACCCTTTAGGATCAATGTTCATGATGTGAATGTTAAAGATGCAGTGTTCATAGAGAATACACCCAAACTAATATACTTAGTAAGTCCTCAATAGAGAATTGGCCATTGCAACATTCCTGTCATCTATTTTGAGAATGCCTGCTGGTTGCAGAAGTAGCTTTAATAGATTTTCAAGTCTTTCTTTGAATGGATGTCACTATAGATATAAAAAATGTACATTGAGGGTTATTTAATCCTAAATCTAATTCATTAGTGGCTTACCTGCAGAAGACATGGATGGAAAATATTAATTTGCAAACTGTTTGCTCTGAATTCAATTTAATCCAGCAAACATTTATTAAGTAGCTGCTGTGTATACTGGGGAAGCAACAGTTCAGATATAATACTAAACTTGTTCTTATAAAGCTTGAGCCTCAGGTAAGGCAATATGTATCTATAAACATACAATAAAAGTAAAGCGCATAATAAACACATCAAAGAGGTATAAAACAAAATATATGTGTCTTCTGTGGGGATAATGGTCTCTATCTTATGGGGATCAGAGATTTCATCGAGGAAGAGGATATTTCAATTGAGTTTTAGTTGTATGATAAGTATTTAACAGGAGAACAGAGTAATGGAAAGACATACTAGCCTAGACAGAGTAAACATTATAGACAAAGAAAAGGTATTAGAAAAAGTACACAGAGTTTCTGGGAAACAGACAGTTGTCTTATTTAACGGGAACATTAAGCATGATAAAATGGTAGGAAGCTGAAGTGGGACCTTAAGTGTCAGGTAAAGATTTGTGTACTAGTCTATGGGGAGCCACGGAAGAATTTTGGGCAAAGGAGTGACATGATCAGGAAAATGAATTAGAAAGAACATTCTTTCAGTAATATGAAGGAAGAAGAAGAATGAGAAGAAAGGGGAAACATCAATACTTCTATGGATTTAGTGGAATACGTCTAAATGGTTGGAAATATATGGAGACGTGTACTTGTTAACCAATTGAATATAAGAGGTGAGTGAGAGGAAAGTCCCAAAGATACCACTAAGGTTTCAAACATGGAATACTTGAGGAAAAGAAAGAAATATGAGGATAGAGAAGCAGATTTGAGAGGAGAGTTAACAGCTCGGTTTTGGACATGTATTGTTTGAGGTAGTTGGAACAGCTTGGTGTAGATGTCTTGAGGCAGTTGAAAATGTAATGAATAAGCCTTATAGACTTTTTACCTTAGGGTCTGCATTGCTGTTTGTAATGAATACTCTTTGGGAATTCTAGAGTTGAATCCATTCTATTTCTTAATACCTAGGATTTGAAGGAAGATATCCTGGGTTTTTCAGCTAGCTATAACATTATTTATCTTTCCATGAGGTTACCTATACTTTATACATGCACATAGGGTATCATAATTAAATGCAGGTGTTTCTTTCCTTCTTTGTTTTTAGAATAGCTGAATTCAATAGAAAATAACTATATTTTTTCAATTATGTGATACAGGAGAGGATTCTGGGAAGATGGCAGAGTAAGTCAGAAAAATTTCAGCTCATCAAATTTCCTACACACACACATACACACACACACATACACACAAACACACACACACACACACACACACACACAAAGAACATCAACTCGGATTAGCAGAAATAAGCACAGGGTAAAGCAGTTGTCCTAAGACAATTTTAGAAGACTCCAGGAAAGACTCAACCTCCAGGGGCAGGGGTTTGGCCAGGGTGTAGTACAAACACCTCCAGGATGACACTGCGGAATCAACAAACAACAAGTCCTGGGGACAGCTGGGTTGAAAGACAGCCTTAGCCTTGGAAATTTTCATCTCAAAGACCAGGTAGGGGTCTGATAACTGAGAAGGAAAAGATTGAAGGATTTTTCATTGCTGAGAGATGCCAAATGCATCCTGGGTTGTGGTTGTGGGGAAAAGGACCTAGCACACACCTGGTGAATACAGAAGCAAGGGACAAGGTCCTTGTTGGCTGTGGGCACTTAGTAGAGCAAAGTCCCCGGTTTCAGTTCTAGAGCAGAGAGGACAGCTATAGTTTGCATCCAACAGAGAGACAGCAGGGAGCAAGTTCATTTGTGGGACGGTGTGATGGGGAGCCCCAGCTGTGGCTTAGGAATATAGAGGCAAGCCCAAGTTGGGCCCCATCCTAGACCCAATAGTAAGAAGAGCCTGAGGCTTGGGCCATGATTACCCAGACCTTGTGACTATAATTTGATTACACTAATAGCTGATAAAACTAAACTAAACAAACAAATAAATAAAAATGAGTAAGCAGAGAATGAAGTACCCAACCATGGATAATTACTGTGGGGGCAGAGAAGATCTAGGTTCATATTAAGAGGAACATATAGAGTTTTAAAAGAAAAGACACTCCTTTTTCAATGAGAAACATCAAATGGCTCCAAACAAAAAAAAATCCCTTGGAAGGACTTAAAAAAGGATTTTAAAAATCAAATAAGAGTGGTCACGGGGGAAAAAGAGAATAAAATATAAGAGCAATCCAAGAAAATCAAGAAAATTATGTAAAGAAAGTCATCAAACTGAAAATAGAGTTTCAAAAACTTATGGAAGAAAATAATTCCTTGAAAACTAGATTTGGGCAAGAGGAAGCTAATGAAGTTCTAAGACACCAAAAAATCATAAAACAAAATCAAAAAAATGAAAAAATAGAAGAGAAAGTGAAAAACAACTAATCTGGAGTATAGATTGGGAAGAAATAATGTAAGAATAGTAGAACTACTTGAAAATTATGATTAAAAAAGAATCTTGATATAATATTACAAGAAATTATCAGAGGAAATTGCCCTGAAATTCTAGAACAAGAAGACAAAATAGAAATAGAAAAAAAAACCCACTGATCACTACCTGTAAGAGATTCCAGGAGGAAAACTTACAGGAACATCATAGCCAGGTTCCAAAGCTCCCAGCTTAAGGAGAAAATGTTAGAGGTAAAGGGAAAAAAATATTACAGAACTACAGTAAGAATTGCAAAAGTTCTAGCAGCTACTATATTGAAGGACTACAGATCTTGGAATACTATGTTCCATAGTGCAAAAGAGCTGGGGTTACAACCAAAGGTAATTTACCTAGCAAAGTTAAGAATACTCCTGGATGGGAAAAATAGACAATTTAGCAAATTCAAAGGCTTTCATGTTTTTTTCTGAGAAAAACACGAGAACTTAATGAAAAATTTGACATGTGACATCCAGGAGAAATGTAAAGTAAACATTAAAAACCAATTATAAGGGGATAAATAAGGCCAAATTGTTTACTTCATGTATGTAAAAATATTAGCAGTACTCCTATGATTGTCATCATTATTTGAGTAGTTTGAGAGAAAGGCATGAACTGAGTTGAATATGATGGGGCAATTCTGAAAAAAATAAAATTGTGAAGGGAAAGATAAAAAGGAGTAATTTTCTCATACAAATGAGGCATAAAAAGAAGATTTGATGCAAAAGAAGCTAGTAATGTGGGAAGACAGGTACTGCTAGAACTTAACTCTCATTAGCAATGGGGTAAAGAGGGAACAACAGAAGGTAGAGCCAAGATGGTGGGGTAAGGCAGAGACTCACCTGAGCTCTCCCCTAAACCCCTCCAAATACCTTTAAAAATGACTCTACACAAATTCTAGACAGCAGAACCCACAAAAAGACAGAGTGAAACAAATTTACAACCCAAGACAATTTGGAAGGTTGACAGGAAAGGTCTGTTGCACCAGGATCAGAGAGGAGCACAATCCAGTGCAGGCTGTGCCAGCACAGACTGGGCCCCAGTAAACCCAGAGCAGACCTGGGGCAAGTGAATCACTGGCAGCAGTGGCAGTTTCCATACCTCTCAGCCCAAAAACCTAAAAGACAACATTGAAGATCAGTAGGAAATGTCTGTTGCACATGGTAGAGAGTAAAGCACAGTCCAGTGCAGGCCATGCCAGCACAACTCCAGCCCTAGAAAACCAGGAGTAGGCCTTGTGAACCACTGAATCAGCCATGGCAGTGGTGGCAACTGTTTCTAGAGTTCTCATGCCACAGATGCTAAGGGGGTTGAACAACTGGCCAGAAGTTTACAGGGGTCTTTTTGCTATCACTGAGGTAGGACTCTGTTGCTTTGCCAATACTTGGATCTAGGTGGCAGTCCCAGGTGGCACTCTCAGGGCAGGGAGGAGCACTACCATAGTGGAGCTTGAGGCCACAGTGCATAAGGGTCCTTCCTCACAGTTTCAGGGCAGAAAACAGTGCTTGTGGTCATACACAGACCAGGAGAATAGTTAACACCTCTCCTTAGATCATACCTTCTTGGAGGAATTGAAAACTTACAAGTACCTATGAAAACAACTGCAAAAAACCCCTGAAGTTTGGGACAGTTTGCCCTCCGCCCTGGAAGCAAAGCCCTACTTTAGCAAAGAGTTAAAAGTCAATTAATTGGCTGGTAGGATGATTAAACAATGTAAAAGAACTCTAACTATAGAAAGTTACTATGGTGACAATGAAGATCAAAGCACAAACTCAGAAGAAAGTGACATGTCCAAAGCCTCCAAGAAATACATACATACATACATACATACATACATGTGTGTGTGTGTGTGTATGTGTGTGTGTATGGATTGGTCTCAGATCATAGATGATCTCAAAAAGGACTTTGAAAATCAAGTAAGAGAGACAGAAGAAAAATTGGAAAGAGAAATGAGCAACGCAAAAAATCACAAAAAAACAGTCAACAGCTTGGGAAGGGAGAAACAAAAACAAATTAAGAAAATAAAACCTTAAAAAATACACTAAGCTAAATGAAAAAAGGGTCCAGAAAGACAATAAGGAGAAAGATGCCTCAAAAAGCAGAACTGACCAAATGGAAAAGGAGGCCCAAAAGCTTATTGAAGAATTCCTAAAAAATTGAAATGGAATAAATGTAAACTAAGTATCTTATGAAAAATCAAGAAATAATGAAACAAAACCAAAAGAGCAAAAAAAATAGAAGACAATATGAAATATCTCTGGAAAAACAACTGACCTAGAAAATAGACCCAGGAGAGATAATTTATGTTTATTTGGACTATTTGAAAGCCATGATCATAAAAAGAACTTAGACATGTGTTTTCACAATCCGACTATTAGCTTCTGTGGGGGTGAAAGATCAACACAAGCCCAACAACAAGCATGCTACCAGCATGCTGCAAAAGCACACGTTCTTTTGATCTGCTTTTCTAAGGAAAGCAATGTTAAGGGGTTGACAAGCTTACTTTAATTCAGCATACAAATACAATTCACTTAGTTCAGGGGAAAAATACAGCACCCTGAACTTCGGAACAAATACAAACAAATTACAAACATCAACAGACAGACCTTGTCTGATTCAAATCCCAATACATAGTTACCAGAGTTTAACAAAGTCCCAATATCCGGGTTTATGAACTGGAGGGCTTCTTAGCTACAGCTGCCCGGGAGTCTCCACACGCCACCAAGAGTGAGAGCCCTGCACAAATGACTCTGTCTTCTCTCCTTAAAGCATTTCAGATGTCATCAAATGTCATCTGAATGACCAGAACTTAGGCTCCTGTGATTGGCTCTGGAGTTAGCACCTCCCCTTAGTTAGCCCCACCTTGGGCCCCACCTTAGTTTTCAATCAACACCCACATAGGTTTTATACCTAATAAGGGTTTGGACCTGGGGCTTTTCACCTAATAAGACTCAATGAAATATGCTGAACTACTTAAAGGAAACAAAAGTCAAACTCTTCAAGGGCACTTGGTTGAACTAAGTGCTAAGAGCCCATTTTGCTTACCAACGCAACATCATCTTTAAAGAAATTATCTAAGAAAACTGCCCTGATATTCTCTAAAACCAAAGGGCAAAATAGAAATGAAAAGAATCCACAGATCACCACCTGAAAGAGATCCCAAAAGGAAAACTGCCAGGAATATTATAGTCAAATTGCAGTTCCCAGGTCAAAAAGAAAATATTATAAGCAGCCAGAAAGAAACAATTCAAGTATCATGAAGCCACAGTCTGATAACACAAGACTTAGCAGCTTCTACATTAAAGGAGTGGAGGGCTTAGAATATTATATTCCCTAGGGCAAAGGAGTTAAGATTAAAACCAAGAATCATCTACCCAGCAAAACTGAGTATAGTCCTTCAAGACAAAAAAAAATTGATATTCAATGAGATAGAGGACTTTAAAGCATTTTTGGTGAAAAGACCACAGCTGAATAAAAAATTTGATCTTCAAATACAAGACTCAAGAGAAGCATCAAAAAGGTAAGGCAAGAAGGGAAATCATAAGGGCCTTAATGAGATTAAACTGTTTATATTCCTACATGAGAAGATGATATTTGTAAGTCATAAGACCTCTCTCATTAATAGGGTAGGGTAGTTAGGAGGAATATTTATAAACACAGGCCACAGGTATGACTTTAACATGAAGGGATGATATCTAAAAAGTAAAATTAAGCTATGAGAGAGGAATTAGTTAAAGAGAAAGGTAGAGGTAGAATGGAATATATTATCTCACACAAAAGAGTCAAGGAAAAGCTCTCACAGTGGAGGAGAAGAGCAGGGAGAGAAGGGCGAGTGAGTGAACCTTACTCTCATCAGAATTGGCTCAGAGAGGGAATAACAAAAACACTCAGTTGCGTATAGAAATATATGTTACTGATGGGGGCGGAGCCAAGATGGCAGCTGGAAAGCAGGGACTTGCATGAGCTCCCTGCCAGGTCCCTCTAAAACCCTATAAAAATGTCTCTGAACAGATTCTAGAACTGCAGAACCGACAAAATAGCAGAGGGAAGCAGGGATTCAGCTCAGGACAGCCTGGATGGTCACCGGATGAGGTCTATCATGCATGGAGCAGAGGGGAGTAGAGCCCAGCATGGGCAGCGGCAGCACCAACCAGACCAGGAGCTGGGTGGAACAGGCCCTAGCGTCCTGAATCAATGAGCTGTGGCAGTTACCAGACCTCTCAACCCACAAACACCAAAGACATCAGAGAAAGTTAGTGAGAAAAGCTGTGGGGACCGAGTGAAAAGAGTTCGCCATTCAGCAGCAGGGGTGGTGCAGCTATAGAACTACAGCTGCAGTTGCTTCCTGCTCCAGGCCCACCTACTGGGAGGAATTAAGTGGCAGATCAGAGCAGGAGTGTAGAGCCTGCTTAAGATTTGGGTCAGGTCCAGGTTGGCAGTTCTTGGAGAAGGAGGAGTACTGGTGTGGCAGAGCTGGCTATATAGAAATCACTCTGAAATCAGTGGTGCATCCCTTCAAGCTTGGAACAAAGTACCTTTTACTCTACAAGCTGTCATACCCCACTGAAAATCTCAAGGGTCAAGTAGTTGGCTGGGAACATGAACAAAAAGCAAAAACAGACTCAGATTCAGACTCAGACTTTGGAATCTTTCTTTGGTAACAAAGAAGACCAAAATATAAAGCCAAATGAAATCAACAGAGTCAAAGAGGCTATATCAAAAGCCTCCAAGAAAAACATGAACTGGTCTCAGGCCATGGAAGAGCTCAAAAAGGATTTGGAAAAGCAAGTTAGAGAGTAGAGGAAAAATTGGGAAGAGAAATGAGAAGGATGAGAGAAAACCATGAAAACCAAGTCAATGAAAAAAAAAATTGAAGAAAACCACACCTTAAAAAATAGACTAACTCAAATGACAAAAGAGCTCCAAAAAGCCAATGAGGAGAAGAATGCCTTGAAAGGCGGAATTACCCAAATGGAAAAGGAGGTCCAAAGGACCACTGAAGAAAATACTACCTTAAAAATGAGATTGGAGCAAGTGGAAGCTAGTGACTTTATGAGAAATCAAGATATTATAAAACAGAATCAAAGGAATGAAAAAGTGGAAGACAATGTCAAATATCTCATTGGAAAAACCACTGACCTGGAAAATAGATCCAGGAGAGATAATTTAAAAATTATTGGACTACCTGAAAGCCATGATCAAAAAAAGAGCCTAGATATCACCTTTCATGCAATTACCGAGGAGAACTGCCCTGATATTCTAGAGCCAGAGGGCAAAATAGAAATTGAAAGAATCCACAGATCGCCTCCTCAAAAAGATCCCAAAAAGAAAACTCCTGGGATTATTGTCACCAAATTCCAGAGCTCCCAGGTCAAGGAGTAAATACTGCAAGCAGCCATAAAGAAACAATTTGAGTATTGTGGAAAAACAATCAGGATAACACAGGATCTAGCAGCTCCCACATTAAGGGATCGAGGGGCTTGGAATACAGTATTCCAGAGGTCAAAGGAGTTAGGATTAAAACCAAGAATCACCTACCCAGCAAAACTGAGTATCATGCTCCAAGGCAAAATATGCACTTTCAATAAAATAGAGGATTTTCAAGCTTCCTCAGTGAAAAGACCAGAGCTGAATAGAAAATTTGACTTTGAAACACAAGAATCAAGAGAAGCATGAAAAAGTAAACAAGAAAGAGAAATCATAAGGGATGTACTAAAGTTGAACTGTTTTGTTTACATCCCCACATGGAAAGATGATGTGTATGATTCATGAGACCTCAGTATCATGGTAGCTGAAAGGAATATGCATATGTATTTATATGTATGTGTATATATATACATATATATATACACACACATATGTGTGTGTCTATGGTCTATGTATGTATATGTGTAGGTGTATATATGTGTGTGTGTGTATATATATGTATATATATATATATATATATATATATATATATATATATGTATGTATTGATAATGTATTGAGAGAGGGAGAAAGGGAGAGATAGAATGGGGTAAATTATCTCCCATAAAAGTGGCAAGAAAAGCAGTTCTGTAGGAAGGGAAGAGGGGGCAGGTGAGGGGGAGTGAGTAAATCTTGCTCTCCTTGCATTTGACCTGTGGAGGGAATACCATACACACTCAGTTGGGTAACTTACTCCACAAGAAAGGAGGAAGAAGATAACAAAGGGGGGATGATAGAATTAAAGGCAGACAGGGGGAGGAGGTAATCAAAAACAAACACTTTCAAAAAGGGACAGGGTCAAGGAATAAATTTCAATAAAGGAGGACAGGTTAGGAAGGAGCAAAACATAGTTAATCTTTCAAAACACGAGTATTGTGGAAGGGTTTTACATAATGATACACATGTGGCCTATGTTGAATTGTTTGTCTTCTTAGGGAGGGTGAGTGGGGAGGGTAGAGGGGAGAAAATTTGGAACTCAAAGTTTTAAAAACAGACATTCAAAAACAAACAAAAATAAGTTTTTGCATGCAACTAGGAAATAAGATACACAGGCAATGGGACATAGAAATTTATCTTGCCCTACAAGAGAAGAAGGGAAAGGGGGATGGGAGGGGAGTGAGGTGACAGAAGGGAGGGCTGACTGGGGAGCAGGGCAACCAGAATATACACCATCTTGGAGTGGGCGGGAGGGTAGAAATGCAGAGAAAATTCGTAATTCAAACTCTTGTGAAAATCAATGCTGAAAACTAAATATATTGAATAAATTAAATAAAATTTAAAAAAGGAATCTATCTTACCCCACAGAAAATTAGGATGTGTAGGCAATAAAAGAAGGGGTGGGGGTGATAGATACAAATAGAAGGGGGGCAGATTGAGGGAGAGGGTAGTCAGAAGCAAAGGAGGGACAGGGTGAAAGGAGAGAGAGAGAGAGAATAGAATGAAAGGAGAGATAGGATGGAGGGCAATTCAGTTAGCAATAGTAACTGTGAAAAAAATTGAAGCAAGTTTCTCTGATAAAGGCCTCATTTCTCTAACATATAGTGAACTGAGTTAAATTTATAAAAATAAGGGCAATTTCCCCAATTGATAAATGATAAAATGATATGATCAGTTTTCAGATGAAGTGATCAAAGCTATCTACAGCCATATGAAAAAATGTTCTAAATCACTGTTGATTGGAGAAATGCAAATTAAAACAATTTTGATTTACTACCTCATACCTATTAGATTGGCTAATAGTACAGAAAAGGTAAAAGACAAAAGTTAAAGGGGATGTAGGAAAAATGAAACATTAATGACCTGTTGGTGGTGTTGTAAACTCATTCAACCATTTACACTTGCACAATATTTGTTGATGGATTGAAGTTGCGTTCTTTATTTCTTCATCAGACCATCACTGATCATTATAATTATATGGTATTCATCTTTGTTTTAACATTATTTTTCTTTCCATTATTTTTGTCATTTAATTTGATGTTTTCCTGGTTATTCTTAAATTATCATGCTTCAGTTCATATAAGTTATCCCATGTTCCTATAAATTCCTTATATGCATTATTTCTAGTGATACAATAAGATTCCATGACCTTTGTCTAGCTACTACTCATTTTTAGATGTTCTTTCCCACATTAATATGAACATTCTGAGGGTTAGGGACTGTATTTCCTAATTTTATCATCAGGGCTTGATATGGGACTTGACAGTAATTACTAAAAGCTTTTTTTCATTTATCTGTTCATTCATTGCACTTATATATCCAAATTCATTTGTCCATTCAATAACTGATGAAAACCTATAGTGTGTACATTTTTAAGGTAAAGCATTTCCAAAGGGGGGAAAAACTATAAAAAATGTATTCAATATTCATTTGTTATTTTGTAGAAATAAAAACAAAAAAGGTATGAGGTTTTTTTTTTTTAAACTAAAGTAAACATATTCTTTTGGGATACCATGAGGTATCATTTGGAGTAGGATGATCAATTTCTAAGCTAAATATAATCATTTAAAAAAACTACAAAAATATATCATAGGAGCATAGGGTGATTGGTATAGAACCACAAGGGGTCTTTAGTTGATACCCCATATATTATAGATGAGAAGACTGAGTACCATGTTGAGACTTCTCTGAGGTCACATAGATGGCAAGTAGTAGGTAAGCATTTATCCTCTGGCTCCAAATTCAGAACTGCTGTCATTGCTCCATGATTCCTCCATTGCTGCATCAGAGTTACTTCTTGATTTCAGTGTCTCTAAGCCATAGTGCCAAGAGTCAGTGTCTTTAGGGAATAATAACAGGTTATATTATGTAGTAAGCCTGGTAGAACAAAAAAATTGGGAAAAATATGAGAAGAATATAATACCCCCGTTAGAGATGGTTAAGGGTTTGAGGAAGAAGAAGAAATGGAAATAGATAAGTTGTCTCAATAACTAATACATTTTTTTTAAAGATGGCCTGCAGACTACAAATTCAGGGGCTAAGAGTAAATAAACTTTATCTTGAGCACATTGTGACTTCATTTATCAAATTTTATTCTTCTTGAAAATGTTTCTTTTTCTTTTACAGAGGAATTAATCCTTACTTAAATTCCTTTGGTAGCATTCCCATTCATTTGTTGGTCACTGAGTCATAGCTAAATCCTTGCAAAATGAATGAATAATTTATTAAGCTTTAGTTACAGTCAACAAAATTGGTTAACTGGTTTATAGGTCTCTCCTTTTACTTCTTTTTTTTTCCCTTCTCATTCCCCTATATGCCAATTTTTCTGAAAAAAAAATGGTCTCATTATTATGTCATACTTGCAAATAAAGTGGGGCAGAATGCAAACCTTCAGAAGTACATCTAGCTTCTAGCAACCTATACTGCCAGCCCAGATCTACCCACATATAAACTATTCTGCTACTAATTCAACTGGTCAAGTCCATTTTGATATGAAGTAAAATTTCATGGCTAGTTTACACTTGACCATTCATTTACTACAATATTTCAAGGCTTCATGATTTCATCATTGTATTTGATATCTTTGACCAAAAGACATAAAATTTATAAAGCATTTAGAACAATTCCTGGAATGTAGGAGGTGCTATATAAGTGCTCATTCCCTTCCTTTTCCTTTCCCCTTCTCATTCTTAGTGTTCCCCCAATACTTCCACACCACAATCTTCTCACATCCTAGTACACAGTCTTTATGATTTACTGTGGCTAAAGGGTATTTGTCACTTTATGGACAAGAGGATTTGTCCAGTTTAACTGAATGCTAGAGAGTACGGCCTAGTTGGTCTTCTGCATATGGTCTTAAAACAAGAATATTATTGTCAAGGCATTCAAGCCTAATTGATTTTTTTTCTAAAAAGGAAACACATGGGTTGGTTGTTTCTTGTCATTGTTGAAAGATGGGGAAAGCATATATATTTGTAGGTGTGTTGGTAAGCAAGATGGGCTCTTAGCACGTAGTTGGCTTTTGTCTCCTTTGAGTAATTCGGTGTATTTCATTGAGCCTTACGAGGTGCTAAGCCCCAGGCCCAAACCCCTATTAGGTGTAAAACCTATGTGGGTGTGGATTGGTAACTAAGGTGGGGCCCAAGGTGGGGCTCACTCAGGGGAGGGCCTAGTTTTACACATGAGTTTGAATGGTAGGTTTGGGACATCAGAGGCTCTTGGACCACATGGGTTTAAGTCGCCTCTTTGTTACCATTTTAGGTCATGTGGGTGAGTCGCATATGTGACTCACCCCTAATGCTGAAAAAAATATAAAACCAGTGGTTGGCTTTCTCTTCTTTGGAGCTCTTTCCCACAGCAGTGGTGGCGCAAGTGACTCTGGGCCAGCCTTTGTTGTGAGCTCCTGGGCTGAACATAGATGTTGGTAACTATGAATCTGTACTTAGTCTGTCTGTCGATGTTTGTAATTTGTTTAGGGCTCTCACTCTTGGTGGCATTTGGAGACTCCTGGGCAGCTGTAGCTAAGAAACCCTCTAGCTCGTAAACCCAGATGTTGGGACTTTGTTAACTCTGGTAACTATGTATTGGGATTTGAATCAGACAAGGTCTGTCTGTTGATGTTTGTACTTTGTATTTGTTCTGAAGTTCAGGGTGGTGGTTTTTTCCCCTGAACTAAATGAGTGGTATTTGTATGCTGAATTAAAGTAAGCTTGTCAACCCCTTTAACGTTGCTTTCCTTACTAAAGCAGATCAAAAGAACCTGTGCTTTTACAGTGTGCTGGCAGCTTTCTGGGTCCTGGCTGTTGGTGGATCTTACACCCCCACAGAAGCTGCTAGCCGGATTGTTGAAACAGTAGACAGATGGTAAAGTACAATAAACAATGAAGAAATAAAAGTAGTGAGGAGTGATACTGGTGATTGTCAGATAATATGGAAAACAGGATGGATTCAAGGGTATATACAGAGATGTGCTTGTTGAATAGAAGAGCAAGGTCATTTATTTATAGAGAACAAAAGAGAAGTAAATGAGACTTTATGTCAAGTTGTGAGATGTAGTAAATGACCTCACAACAAATGAGAGTGTTTAAATTCCATGTCTCTGTACTTACACATCTGAATTGTATTCTCTCCTCATTTCTGCTTTATAGAATCCTAGTTTCCTTCAAAGAATAGCTGGCTTTTTACTTTCTTCTTGAATCTTTCCTTATCTCCTTTATGTTAGTAAGCTCTCTCTTTTGACATTTTTTATTGCAAGAGACATAGTATATACATTATATACATACACACACATATATCATATATGTAACATCTGTATGTATATATGTGTGCATTTCCTACCCTTAAACTGTCCATACAAAACATGTTTTATCTGCAGTAGAACATACACACTTTGAACTGTGCCTTTTTAATTTTTTTTAGATTTTATCACTTTTCTCATTTTTTGTCTTTGAGCCTCCAGTAACAAGAACTTTACTATTGAAAGCTCATAGTAGACATGCACTGAATTAAATAGAAACAAAATACTAGTATGGTGGTCAGCAGTTATGGTGTATGTCAGAATTTTTAGTGAAACATCAGAGACTAGGCAGTTGGACTACATTATTCCTCCTACTGTGAAGAGTTGGAAGAGTCAAGAAGATTCAATGAGGATGAGTAGCTTGTCTATTTTCTCAGTGCAAGGTATCTGTGTATTGAAGCTGCAATGTTAAGGACTTTCGGTGACAGCTTTAGCTGGATTTCTGATATAGCCCTGGTTTTAAGACTTTATCCTGTCACACTAAGCATATGAGTTGAGAGGCCAGATATGACATGCTAGTCAATGATGTAAACCACAAGGATAAAATAAAGATGGAAACTTGTAACATTCCTTATGTGTTTCATATATGTTATCTATGTGTTGTTGCCTATGCAACCATGATATGAAGACTGGTACTTGACCTCTCTGAGTAAATAAAGACAAATGATCAAAGTTAAAATGCCAGGTTTATAACATAGTAGCCATGATGTTCCAATTGAACAAAATCTATTTTCTGTGTGTTACTGTGAGTTCTTTATTACATTGTGGGTTTGAGATTTTATTAGTCATTGCTGGAATGCAAACAATCAAAGTTATTGCAAATTTGTACAAAATGACAGTGTAATTGCTCCCATTAATCTCAATATACAATTTACTAATATGGAGACTGTTACAACTTTTAGTGGTAAAAATCTCCAGACTCTCTCAGAGACTTTCAAATGCTCTAAGCAGTAGAGAAATGCATTCTAAACAATAATTGTTCCTATTGGGACTAGAAGTGTACTCCATAAAATAAGAAATTGTTTCACATATATGTTTTATAATCACAAAACTAAGATATATAATCATAATTAAAATCAACAGTTTGAAAATGAAATGTAAATTTGTTTTCTAATTCAAAGAATTAGCAGCAAAACCATTCTTGGAAAAAATAATTTTGACTATAACCAATTGTAAGGTGATAGATTTTTTTTATTTTTTAAATCAAAAGCAGTATGAATAACAGCATCTAATCATTTCTTTTAAAATATTCCCTTACTGAAGTAAGGTGAATTCCCTTTCATCTATTTAGATTGTCTTTTAAGAAAATTATCTTTCCTGTCGTAATTAATCGTTCTCACAATTTTCTTGCGTTCAGTTATCTGTTAGGGTTGTATTGTTAGAATCACATGATGCATTTTATAAGTCTGCTGAGCTGTGATTCAGGAAGATGTGAGCTCAAATATGACTTCAGATGTTTATTAACTTTGTGAGCCTGGGCAGGTCACTTTACCTCTTAGTGTTCTACCCTTCTCTCTAAGACTATAAGATAAATCTTGGACAGATGGAGAATCAGCTGGAGTTAAAATTGAACAGGGAGGGAAGAGTGCTTTAAATGATGCCAATCTATTCCCAGAAACAAAAAAAATGCATCTTTTAACATCAATATTTTTCCAATGATGCTTCCTGGCTACGTATAATAGAATACTGCATTGTCCAAAGAAGCAAAAGGATAAGTGATTCTTAAAGTAATAGAGAATAGGTATAAGTGATGGGAGAATATGGGTGTAAGGAGGCTACAGTAAATTACCAATGGGACTTTCAAGCAGAAATAAACTAAACCAGGGTGGGGAAGCTTCAGTCTTGAGGCCACATGCGGTCCTCTAGGTTCTCCTGTGTAGTGCTTTGACTGAAACCAAACTTCAAAGAGAAATACTTTTGTTAGGGGGATTTGTTTTCTGAAGTTTGGATTTAGTCAAAGGACTGCAACTGAGGACCTAGAGAGCCACATGTGACCTCTAGGCTGCAGGTTCCCCAACCCTGGACTAAACAATATCGTTAAGGTCTTGTATAATTATGAAAGGAGCTATGCCAAATTAGGTGCAAGAATAAATAATAATAGATAGATGATGACCCATACTACACTGTTGCTAATGTAATACATACCTTTAAAATATTTGAGGAAGGCCTTCAGAATGTTAGGTGAACTTCTAGTGCAGGATTCATAAAAGATCAGGTCAAGAATCACAGAGGTTAAGCAAATATGAAATTTGTTTTATTTTAATTTTTTTATTTTTCTTTTCTTGCCATCCAGCCATAGTTTATTTCATTATATCTGTGTATCCTTTTTTGCTATATTTGTTTTTTTAAAGATTAATTTATTTATTTTTATTTTTCAACATTCATTTCCAGAAGATTTTGAGTTACAAATTTGTTCCCCATCTCTCTCTCATCCTCCCCACTGCAAGATGGCATGTATTCTGATTGTCCATTTCCCAATCTGCCTTCCTTTCTATTACCCCTCTCCCTCGCTTCCCTTACCCCTGCCCCCTTCTTCTTTTTTTGAGGGGGGAAGGCAGGGCAACTAGGCTTAAGTGACTTGCCCAAGGTCACACAGCTAGTAAGTGTGCCTAGCCTCTGAGGCCAGATTTGAAGTCAGGTCCTCCTGAGTGGAGGGCCGGTACTCTACTCACTGTGACACCTAACTACCCCATCACCACCCCCCCCCACTTTCTGGTAGGGGAAGAAAGATTTCTATACCCTGTTGCCTATATATCTTATTTCCCAGTTGCATGTAAAAACAATTTTTTAACATTTATTTTTAGAGCTTTGAGTTCCAAATTCTCTCTCTACTCACCTCCCTACCCACCCTCCCTAAGAAGGCAAGCAATTCAATATAGGTTATGCATGTGTCATTATGCAAAACACATAATAGTCAGGTTGAGAAAGACTAACATTATATCCCTCCACCCTATCTAGTACCACATTTATTCAATTTTCTCCTTTGACCCTCTCCCTTTTCAAAAGTATTTGCTTCTGACTACCTCCTCCCCCAATCTGCCCATCTTTGTATCATCTCCCCCACCTTTTCCTCTTCCCCCCTACTTTCCTATAGGGTAAGATGCCCAATTGAGTGTGTGTGTTATTCCCTCCTTAAGCCAAATCTGACGAGAGCAAGATTCATTCATTCCCTTTTAACTACCCTTCAACTACCCTAATACTGAGAAAGGTCTCGGAAGTTACAAATATCTTTCCATGTAAGAATGTGAACAGTTCAACTTTAGTAAGTCCCTTATGATTTCTCTTCCTGTTTCTCTTTTCATGCTTCTCTTGATTCTTGTATTTGATAGTCAAATTTTCTATTCATCTCTGGTCTTTTCATCAAGAACGCTTGAAAATGAGATTTAGAAAGTGTGAGCAGTCTGAGTGGGGCAAATTTCCAAGCCAGGATAGTCCAAAAGGCTGAGGGGATGAATCTGAAGACTGGGAGAGCATTCAGCATGCAGAGATTCTCCAGAGAGCACCCAAGTGGAAGCAGTTGTGCAAACCAACCAGCGAAACAGGCTGGGAGAAAGCTGGGTGCAGAGATATCCAGCAGAGATACCCAGGCGTGCTGACGGGAGTCTGTGGAAGGGATGAGAGGCAGCAGTGCAGTGCCACCGGCCATGAGACATCAAATCCTGAGGCTTGTGGCCCAAAGGTATGAAACATGTTTTCTTTAACTTCTGGGAGACATAATGGCCAGGTAAATGGCTTTAATCCCTCACCCCCTGATGCAGAGAATTCCTTGGGAAAAACACTGGAATAGAGATAGAATTGGGGCTTCAGTGGCCGAGCAGTGCAAGATCCTGAGTCTCAGAGCAGCAGAGCCAGCAGGGGTCAACACCAGGAGCCCAGACATACCTTTGCACCCCCATGGGAAGTGGTAGACACCAGCACAAACAACAAATAGCTGAGACCTTTGCTGAAGAGCAACAGTGCTGGAGAGCAGCCCCAGAGGAAGAGGAAACTTCAAGCAGCCAGACCCCTCTGCCATACCTCAGGACACTGAAGGCTATAATACACAAAGCCAGTAACTAGACTCACAGTACCCAGAACAAGAAACCTGGGAGAGAGAGCCCTGAGCCCCAAAAGTAGCTATTTACTATAAAGCCAGGAAAAAGCTAACCAACATGAAGAACAGAAAAAAAAAAACTGAGGACCATTGATTCTTTTTATGGAGACAGGCATGACCAAAATACCAATTTGGAAGAAGATAGCAATGACATTATACCCACCTCTGATATCTCAAAAGGGAATGTTAGCTATAGCAATAAGAGAAGAAAAAGAAATTGAAGGAATTAGAATAGGCAAAGAAGAAACTAAATTATCACTTTTTGCAGATAATATGGTGATTTACTTAGAGAACCCTAGAAAATCAAGTAAAAAACTACTTGAAACAATAAACAACTTTAGCAAAGTTGCAGGATATAAAATAAACCCACGTAAATCCTTGGCATTACTATACTTTACTAACAAAGCCCAACAACAAGAGATAAAAAGAGAAATTCCATTCAAAGTTACTGTAGACACTATAAAATATTTGTGAGTCTATCTGGCAAAACAAACCCAGGGCTTGTATTAACATAATTAAGAAACACTTTTCACATGAATAAAGTCAGACCAAAATAAATGGAAAAAATATCAGTTGCTCATGGTTAGGCCGAGCTAATATAATAAAAATGACAATTTTACCTAAATTAATCTATCTATTCAGTGGCATACCAATCAAACTACCAAGAATTATTTTACAGAGCTGGATAAAATAATAACAAAATTCATCCAGAATTTTGGGTAATAATGAAAAGAAATGCTAGGGAAAGAGGCCTAGCCATACCAGATATTAAACTGTACTATAAGCAGCAGTCATCAAAACCACCTGGTACTGGCTAAGAAACAGAGTCGTGGATCAGTGGAATAGGACAGGTACACAAGATGGAGAAGTCAATGACTATAGCAATCTACTCTTTGATAAACCTAAAGAATCCAACTTCTGGGTTAAGAATTCACTATTTCACAAAAACTGCTGGGAATATTGGAAAATGGCAAGGCAGAAACTAGGCATAGACCAATAACTTATACTATATACCAAAATAAAGTCAAAATGGGTTCATGGTTTAGTAATAAATGCTGATACTATAAGAAATTTGGGAGAGCAAGAAATAGTTTAACTATCAGGTTCATTTCATTAAGCAAAATTATTTTTTAAAAATTTTTTTATTTAATATATTTAGTTTTCAGCATTGATTTTCACAAAAGTTTGAATTACAAATTTTCTCCCCATTTCTCCCCACCCCCCCATCCAAGATGGCATATATTCTGGTTGACCTGTTCCCCAGTCAGCCTTCCCTTCTGTCACCCCACTCCCCCCCATACCCTTTTCCCTTCCTTTATTGTAGGGCAAGATAAATTTCTATGCCCCATTGCCTGTGTATCTTATTTCTAGTTGCATGCAAAAACTTTTCTTTTTTTTTTTGTTTTTGGACATCTGTTTTTAAAACTTTGAGTTCCAAATTCTCCCCCCTCTTTCCCTTCCCACCCAACCTCCATAAGAAATCAAGCAATTCAATATGGGCCACGTGTATATCATTATGTATAACCCACAATACTTATGTTGTGAAAAACTAAGTATATTTTGCTTCTTCCTAACCTATCCCCCTTTATTGAATTTTCTCCCTTGACCCTGTCCCTTTTCAAAAGTGTTCGTTTTTTATTACCTCCACCCCCATCTGCCCTCCCTTCTATCATCCCCCTTTTTTATCTTCTTCCTCCTTCTTTCCTGTGGGGTAAGATATCCAATTGAGTATGTATGGTATTCCCTCCTCAGGTCAAATGCAAGGAGAGCAAGATTCACTCATTCACCCTCACTTGCCTTCTCTTCTCTTCCTACATAACTGCTTTTTGTTGCCACTTTTATGCAAGATAATTTATCCCATTCCATCTCTCCCTATCTCCCTCTCTCAATATATTTCTTTCTCATCCCTTAATTTTATTTTATTTCTTTTAGATATCTTCCCTTCATCTTCAACTCACCCTGTGCCTGCTCAATCTCTCTCTCTCTCTCTCTCTCTCTCTCTGTATATATATATATATATATATATATATATATATATATATATATACATGTACATATATACACACTCACATATACATATATATGTGTATATATATTATATATATATATATATATATATATATATATATATATATATATATATATATATATACATACACATATTCCCTTCAGCTACCCTAATACTGAGGTCTCATGAATCATACACATCATCTTTACATGTAGGAATGTAAACAAAACAGTTCAACTTTAGTAAGTCCCTTGCAATTTCTTTTTCTTGTTCTTTTTCTTGATTACCTTTTCATGCTTCTCTTGATTCTTGTGTTTGAAAGTCAAATTTTCTATTCAGTTCTGGTCATTTCACTGAGAAAGCTTGAAAGTCCTCTATTTTATTGAAAATGCATATTTTGCCTTGGAACATGATACTCAGTTTTGCTGGGTAGGTGATTCTAGGTTTTAATCCTAGCTCCATTGACCTCCGGAATATCATATTCCAAGCCCTTTGATCTCTTAATGTAGAAGCTGCTAGATCTTGGATTATTCTGATTGTGTTTCCACAATACTCAAATTGTTTCTTTCTGGCTGCTTGCAATATTTTCTCCTTGATCTGGGAGCTCTGGAATTTTGCGACAATATTCCTAGGAGATTTCTTTTTGGGATCTATTTGAGGATATGATCGGTGGATTCTTTCAATTTCTATTTTGCCCTGTGGCTCTAGAATATCAGGGCAGTTCTCCTTTATAATTTCTTGAAAGATGATATCTAGGCTCTTTTCTTGATCATGGCTTTCAGGTAGTCCAATAAGTTTTTAACTTATCTCTCCTGAATCTGTTTTCCAGGTCAGTGGTTTTTCCAAGGAGATATTTCACATTGTCTTCCATTTTTTCATTCCTTTGGTTCTGTTTTATAATATCTTGATTTCTCATCAAGTCACTAGCTTCCACTTGCTCCAATCCAATTTTTAAGGTAGTATTTTCTTTAATGGTTTTGTGGAACTCTTTTTCCATTTGACTAATTCTGCCTTTCAAGGCATTCTTCTCCTCATTGGCTTTTTGAAGCTCTTTTGACATTTGAGTTCATCTATTTTTAAGCTGTTGTTTTCTTCAGTATTTTTTCGGTCTCCTTTAGCCAGTCATTGACTTGTTTTTCACAGTTTTCTCACATCCTTCTCATTTCTCTTCCCAATTTTTCCTCTACTTCTCTAACTTGCTTTTCCAAATCCTTTTTGAGCTCTTCCATGGCCTGAGACCAGTTCATGTTTTTCTTGGAGGCTTTTGATGTAGGCTCATTGACTTGGTTGAGTTCTTCTGGCTGTATGTATTGGTCTTCTTTGTCACCAAAGAAAGATTCCAAAGTCTGAGACTGAATGTGAGTCCGTTTTCACTGGCTGGCCATGTTCCCAGGCAACTTACTTGACCCTTGAGTTTTTCATTGGGGTATGACTGCTTGTAGAGAGTAGAGTGCTTTGGCCCAAGCTTGAGGGGCTGTGCTGTTGTTTTCAGAGCTATTTCTGCACAGCAAGCTCTGCTACACCAGTGCTGCTCCTCCCCTAAGAACTGCCAACCAGAACTGGACTCAAATGTGAGATGGCTCTGTACTCCAGGCCAGATCTGCCACTTAATTCCTCCCACCAAGTGTGCCTGGGTCCAGTAGCAACTGCAGCTGTAGCTATGTAAGCAGCCCCAGAGCTGTATCACCTCTGCTGCCCCTTGGGCAGTGGCCCAACCTTTCACTCTTTCCCAGCAGCTTTTTCAACTAACCTTCTCTGTTGTCTTTGGTGTTTGTGGATTGAGAAGTCTGGTAACCACCACAGCTCACTGACCGAGGGTGCTAGGGCCTGTTCTGCCTTCCTCCTAGCCTGGTTGATCCAGGCACAGCTCATGCTGGGCTCTGCTCCACTCTGCTCCCAGTTCCCTGAGATTGACTTTACCCTGCAATCATCCAGGCTGCTCCTGGCTGGAGCCCTGCTTCACTCTGCTGTTTCGTGGGTTTTGCAGTTCTAGCATTTGTCCAGATCCATTTTTTATAGTTGCTTGGAGGGACCTGGGGGGGGGAGCTCATCCAAGTCCCTGCTTTCCAGCCACAATCTTGGCTCTGCCCGCTACCTATCAGATTTATGTGAAAAAACTAATTCATGACACAAGAGATAGAGAACATTACAAAATTCAAAATGGATAATTTTGATTATGTTAAATCGAAATGTTTTTGTATAAAAAAGCCCAATGCAAGAAAGATTAGGAGGGAAGCAGAAAATTGGGAGAAAATCTTTACAACCACTGTCCCTGATTAAGGTCTCATCTCTAAAATATACAGGGAACTGAGCCAAATTTATAGCAATACAAGTCATTCCGCTATTGAGAAATGGTCCAAGGATAAGAATAGGCATTTTTCAGAGGAAGAAATTAAAGATATCTATAGGCATATGAAAAAAATGCTCTAAATCACTACTTATTAGAGAAACACAATCAAAACAACGCTTAGGTACCACATCTCTCCTGTCAGATTGGCTAAAATAACAAAACAGGAAAATGATAAATGCTGGAGAGGATGTGGGAAAATTGGAACATTGTTACATTGCTGGTGGAGTTGTGAACTGATCCAGCCATTCTGGAAGCAATTTGGAACTATGCCCAAAGGACTATAAAAATATTCAACCCTTTGACCCAGCAATACCACTTCTAGGGTTGTATTCCAAAGAGATTACACAAGTGGGAAAAGGACCCATATGTCCAAAAATATTCAAAGTGGCACTTTTTGTAGTAGCAAAGAATTGGAAATCAAGGGTATGTCCATCAATTGGGTAATGGATGAACAAGCTATGGTATATGAATTAAATGGAATACTATTGTGCTATAAGAAATGGTGATGATACGGACCTCATAACAACTTGGAAAAAACCTACACAGTATAATGCTGAGTGAGAGGAGCAGAGCCAGGAGAACATTATACACAACCACAGATATATGGATTCTGTGATGACTAACCCTGATAGACTTTTCTCTTCTAAGCAACACAAGGTGCAAAGAAAACTCCAAAGGACTCATGATGGAGAATTCTATCTACATCCAGAGAAAGAACTACGGAGTCTGAATGCAGATTGAGGCACACTTTACAGTCACCTTTTTTTCCCCAATTGTCTTCAAAATCAAACAGACAAAAAAAGAACAATATTCACTTAATGACACTATATGGGTTTAAATAATGGTAGACCATTATATAAGAATTTAAATTGTGAATAATTTGAAGGCAAAAGTAAAATGAACAGTGGGAATAAGGAGATTGTTATATATTGCCAATAATGACTTAAGCCCAAGGAAAAACATTAAAAAAATAATCAAGGATGTGTGTGACTAGAATAAAGATTTGGTTAAGTTACAAAAATTGGAGACAGGGGATGACAGCATAAATGAGACAATGCCATTTCCAAATTATTAAAGATTAAGTATAGATCTCCAAGCTCCCACTGAAATGGGAGATAAGGAAGAAAGGAGATCTTCTATGAAGGATTATGGAAAGACCTGAAAAAGAATCATATGGTTTAATTTTAGTCAAATATTATTTGTATATTTAAAGCAATCCTTAACAGAGATCATTCAATACCTAATTCCTCTAGGATATATTAATACATGATGAAGGTTATATTTATGTTAGTCATTTGGAACATATAGTTGCTTTGCAGAGGAAGCAAACTGATATAAGGACATAAAGCTAAAGCATACTTCTGTTTTGAGAATGTTAACCTTTGGAAAACCTATACATACTTAACGTTTTTCTTTACGGGAGGACATAGGGTCACAATCTACAACAGTGAGAAGAGCCATAATGGTGAGAAACATAAGAATGACCATTTCAATCGTGAAATCAAGGGCCTCTATATCATATTAAAAGAGAAACATTTAGCTTGGAGAAGAAAAGGGTTGGGAGGGAAATGATGGCCATATACAAATATGCAAAGTAATGAACATATACAAAATAATCACAATTGAATGTGGTAAAATTATAACGACTAAACTTTTAGCCGAAAAGACAGATTTAAGAGGACAAGTCCTCCTGGTTCTTTGCAGAAGTAGGGAGGTCCATGAGTGTGGAATATTGCATATAACATCTGATTTTTTAAAGGGCTAATTAGCTTTGCTATTGCTTTTTCTCATCTTTTAAAATTATTTGTTTAAAACAATCACTAAGGTGGTGGGCATGGGAAGGGGAAAAGATATAGGGTAAAATATAGGTGATATAAGAAAAAGTCAATAAAATTCTATTAAAACAATTAAAAACAAAACCACATTTGCAAAAAAAACTGAAATAAAGTTGACATTCTCCTTCATCTCAGAGAGATGAAGAGATTTCTTAAACCCTAGGAGTGCTGGAGAGACAAAATGCTCAACTAGCCATGATGAAAACAAAATAAAATCAAAAAACCCCAAAAACCAAACAAACAAAATGAACCAAACCAAACCCAAACTGAAAATCTCTATTACAGAGATTCAGAAATATGTTGAGTTCCTTGAGTAGGTTGCCTTTCCTTGAAGTTCAAACAAAGCTGGCTAAAGACTTGTAATAGTTATTTTCTCTCTCATTCTCTCTCTCTCTCTCTCTCTCTCTCTCTCTCTCTCTCTCTCTCTCTCTCTAACTCTCTCTCTCTCATACACACACACATACACACATACATATATATATATACACAGTAGTTATTCACTAAATGTACATGTAGTGAATAAGTACTGTATACACACACACACAAGATGTACACATATATACACAAAGAGCATATAACAAGTATACAACATATTCATGATATATTGTAGACAATATTCTTAATCAGAAATTTCTTAGATTATATGGTCTCATTCAACTACAAAATTCTGTCATTCTGTGAAAGATCTATAAAAGCAAAAAAAAATAATTTTATCCATATGATCATCCTTATCTTGGATTCTACTGTATATTTACAGTTGGATTTTCCCAGAAATATATACATACTTGCTGACTGATCTCACATACTAAGATAATACTACCAATTGACTGTGGCTATTAATAGATAAATTTAGTTTCTTATGGCAATCCTTGTCATAGACTTGTCTTTGTTACAGGCATATTTAGGTCAGAACCATTGTACTATAATTATCTTGAGCTTTAAATGTTGTCCCTAAAGTCCTTGAAATTGCATAGGTATAGACATGTTAAGGATGTTAGCACATTCTGTGCTCCAAACCTCAGTATGATTTCCAAACTTTAAATGAATAGCAGCTTATTGGAATTACAGAAACCTCCATGGCTAAAATTATAATAGTAGCTACCATTTATATAATATTAACTATGCTTGAAGCATTGTGCTAAGCAAATTAATACATTACAACTCTCTCTTTTGACTCTCAACACAATCCTGGGAGGTAGGTGATATTATTATTCCCATATTAAAGATGAGAAAACTGAAGCAAAAATAGGTTAAATGACTTGCCTAGGGTCACATAGCCAGCAAATGTCTGAAGCCAGATTTGAAATCAAGGCTTCTTCACTCTAGGTCTGATTCTCTATCCACTGAGCAACCTAGCTGCTCTTTTGGCAAGTTTCCAAAGTCTTTACTACAAATCTTGTTTTGTTTTTTGTTTCAAAATTTAGCAGCAGTAATCTCAGATTTCCTGGTACATAGAAAGAGCTTAATAAGGTCCAGCTGATGTGACAAGTCTGATAGGTGGAGTTTCTGAATGTAGAAGGCTTTTTACAAATCACAAGTGAGAGAACAAGGTGTTGGTCATTTTTCCCCCTTTTTCTGTTTTCTGTATTCTGGTCATGGTACCAAATGAGTTGGAAAGCCAATCCTTAACATATTTTGGAGCAAATTCTCTCCTAAATTATTGTCCAGCAAAGCAAAATTAATTCAGGCAATTTCAGTGTTTTCTACTACACTTGCTTTCTCTGATCTCTTCTATTCTGGGGTTATGATTTAAAAGTCAAGGAGAACAGTGGGAAAGAAAAAAAAATCTTCTGTAGCTGCTTTCCACTTTTTATCACCCAGTGAGTATTTTGTGCGATTGGTAAATATTCAGTACTTAAAGGACCTGTGATTTCTTTGGAGAGTGTAGTCAATCCATTGCTGAAGAGTATGATTCTATAAGACCTAAGAGCTTAATGAATTGCAGCAGGCAATAGTGATTTTTAATAAAGGATTTGACCTTTCCTTGTCTATTTAGAAAGTGATATCTAATATAGGCCAACACAACTCCTGAAACAGTCTAAATAGGTTTGGAGGAGTTATTCTTGGCATCAGCTGAGAGTATAATCACACCCTTGAAGTTATGAATCCTTGACAAAATAAAGAAAGTATAATACCTTTATTTGATAACTTCTTCCTCCTTATAAAAAGACATCATTCATTAATGTCCCCATCAATGACATTATATTATCTATCCCATAAAGATGTGAGAAAAGGGCTTTGTAAACTTTAAAATATAATATAAATGCAAATTGTCAGCATCATTAACATAATTACCTAGGGAAAAAGCATGAACCACCTAGTATATCTCCTTCATTTCTTTTATTGGATGGAGGCTTGCACATAGTTCATGCCCAAGTCAGGTTTATGCAACAAATCAGGGATTCTTAATGTGTGTGTGTGTGTGTGTGTGTGTGTGTGTGTGTGTGATAGATTCTTTTTTGGCCTCATGGAGTTTATGGACCCCTTCACAGAATAGTGTTTTTAAAAGCCAATAATAAAATACATAGCTTTACAAAGGAAATTAATGGTTAATGAAAATTAAGATTCTTGATTCCTATCTGAGTTTTCAGACCCCAGGAAATCTATCCATGAACATCTTGAGGGGCTATGGACCCTAGTTCATACACCTCTGAACTAAAGAGACTGCACACTCCATGAATTCAGGGACTTTGTGTTTATTTGAGCTATATTTGTTTTCACGTATCGGGCACAATGGTCTTTGTATAGTGGGCCTTTAATAAATGTTTTTTGAATGAAAAAATGTCGAAATAAATCCATGGTTGAGTGAAATAATAGGACCACTCTTCTCTAACTTCAAGTGACATGAGAATTATTGTGTTCAGTTTCAGGTGTTGCATTTTAGAAAATACTTACGGATTAAGCCAGCCACAGGAGACACAATAGTTGACATGCAAGGCAATGGTGGCTGTATGACCTATATGTATAACCATTTATGATTATGAAGCTGAGTTTAGATGGCTTGTGAAGCATATAAGAGTCTTATAATGAAGTTTAAATTCTAGCTAGAGAGATTGGGATAAGGATAAGGAGAGAGTCTGTGATTTCACTGGTTTAGGGAACCCTCGTGTCCCAAACATGGCTCTAATAATTCCTTCTTAATTCAGGTTTGATGTCAAAATGAAACAAAACACTTGCAAGTCATTGATTATTTAACAAAGTTCACTT
The DNA here is from genome assembly GCF_011100635.1 of Trichosurus vulpecula. Lineage (NCBI taxonomy): Eukaryota > Metazoa > Chordata > Mammalia > Diprotodontia > Phalangeridae > Trichosurus > Trichosurus vulpecula. The sequence goes on along the minus strand of NC_050581.1, from coordinate 93,246,699 downwards.
TGTCCTAATCACAAGTATATGCACCCAGGATGCAATGGTACACATCACTTCTCTAGACACGTATCTGCTTGTCCCTACCTGGAAATGAGGTTAGGAGGTTGTCAGGAAAGAGTGACTCATATAAAGACCCACAAAATCTGAGAAGCCTAAACTTTATATGGCTGGGACTTTGTATGCCTCCAAATGACCAGGAAAAAGGGTTCAGGCAGGTTCCAAGGATATCTTTGTCTTTCTTTAGATCTTCTCATGTTGTGAATGGAAGGAAGGAAACTAGATTCTTTTCCTGTCAGACCAACGTTAAGGCACTCCCTCAACCAACACAGGTTAGCACCTTTCCCTTCAACTTAAAGTCTTAGAAAGCTGCTTAGAGCATGGAAAGATTAAGTGACTTGGCCAAGGTCATACAGCCAATATGTATCAGAAATGAGACATGGACCCAGGTCTTTCTGCCTCTGAGGCCAGCCCTCTATTCATTTGGCCAGGCCCTCACAATAGATAAGAAATACAAACAAAATCTACAATAAAAGGCAGGATTTGACATCAGTGTTGGTTTCCAAAATCAAGTCAGAACCCAACCCAGGAAGTCAAGAGGGAGAAGGGAAGGAAGAGTGTTGCTGACTCATTTAGAACTATATCCTTTGGGAGCAGGCCTCAGGAAGAGGACCTTCCTAGAGATATCAGACTTTGGGCCTACTTCTCACCTAATTCCTGTCCTCTAGAACCGCAGAGGTAGAAGGATCATAGAGGAAATCTGGTCCAATTAGTAGCAGCATAGTAATTCCCTCTAAAGTATTCACTTGAATACTTGAATACTTCTATGAAAGATGAATCCGTTACTTCACCCATTTCAATCTCTGTTTGGATTCTCAACTTTAAATTGAGATAACTCTCTCTCTCTCTCTCTCTCTCTCTCTCTGTTTCTCTGTCTCTGTCTCTCTGTTTCTCTGTCTCTCTGTCTCTCTCTGTCTCTCTATCTCTCTCTGTGTCTCTCTGTCTCTGTCTCTCTGTCTCTGTCTCTGTCTCTCTCTGTCTCTCTGTCTCTCTCTCTCTCTCTCTCTCTCTCTCTCTCTCTCTCTCTCTCTCTCTCTTCAACTTACACACATGGCTTCCAGTTCTGTCCTTTGTGGCTAAACAGAAGAAATGCCATCCCTCTTTCACATGGAAACACTTCAAATACTTTAAAACAGCTCTCATATCGACCTAAGGCTTTTCCTTTCCAAGCTAAGATTTCTCAGTTCCTTCAATTGTTTCTATGACATGTTTTCCAATGCCCTCATCATTTTTTTCAGACATCTCTGGACACACTCCAGTATTCCAGTGTTTCTTATAAAAGTAGCACCAAAACTAAGCAATATTATTCTTTTGAGATAACTACCATCTCTAAATAAGACAATATTTCTAACTCTGGGAGTGCTAAAGAGAAGAGGTTACCTGACACATATTTAGGAGGCAGGAGAAGGAATGATATGTCTTGGGATAGAAATGGTATATGGAATTCTATTCAAAAAACACTTATTAATATAGACAGAAGAACATTTGTGTCATGTGAAATGGGATAGTATATGTCTATTACATCAGCCATTCAGCCAGGAAATAAGAAAGAGGCCAGACTATCTGGATTATAGGAGGGGTTTACCCTAGGCCTGCTCTGTGCCCATATTTCTGATTGTTGAGAAAGGCTATTGGCAACTGGGACTGGGGCTGACACCCTTTGGGATTTGAGTCCCTAAAGGAATTTCTTAAAATTTCTGCAAGCATTCAGGTTTTTTTCCCCAGAATTCATAATGTGATGAAGCTTTGTTTTTTGGTCCCAAGTGAAGAGCAAAAATAGCCAAGTGCATTTCCCAAAATATTCAGCACTTCTTAAGGGATTGGGGAACACATATACTCTAAGGCTTTTATTGCTATGGACAAGAAATGAAAGAAAAAACTTGAGTGCCTTCAAGGCAGAGTTTTGAAAATGTAATTACTAGCTTCACCCATTTTGTTTCATAGCCTTGAGTTTAAAGAGTAAAAAAAAGAGAGAAAGAGAGATTAGAAACATGAAACATGGATCAGGCAAAATGAAACTCCATATGAATTTATTCCCTTGTTTCCTATCAACACAAAAGTATCTGATATTGGTCAGTACTCTGGCAAAATGGAAAGAAGAATGGATTTGGACCCAGAAAACCTAGGTTTGAATCTTAACACTTTCACTTGTTTTTAAGACCCTCAGTTTCTTTCTAAATTTAATAGGTATATTAATAGTTGCTATATATATACCTCACATAGTTGATAGGGAAAATATGGAAACATACATAAAATGCTCTATGAATGCAAGTCATTTAAAAATTATTATTCCATGTTCACATTAGACATCTTTTGACAAAATTTTTGTAGCAGGGTGAGTAAACAAGAAATCATATGTTGGAACTATGTAAAGTCAAATTACACAAGAATACAATAACCTGTTATTTTACTTATAATCCTCTCTTGTCTGGGCAATAATAGCTCACATGAATGTAGGATAGAGACATTTTTTTAAAGCTCTTCCTCTACACACCCAAAAAAACATGTAAGGGAGCATAAATTTTAGAAATCCTATTTTACAGATGAACTAACTGGAGTGATGGGTCTTTATAAAGTCATAGGGCTAGCAAACTTTGGAGTCAGTGCTCAAACCCAAGACATCTGACTACAACATTTGGATTTTCCATAGCATCACAGCTGCCACAAGCACCCAATATTTGAGGGGTGGAATGATTTGTCCGCAGAATTTAAGGTTTTGAATTATCATCATTACTCTCCCCTAATTCCCATTTGAAATCAAATTGCAGGAGACAGGAAAATAGAAAAGGGGTTTTCTAGGAAAATCCTGAAAATAGAAGTGAAAGTGATGAGTTCTCATTCATAATATTAGTAATTCTAATCCTTCATAGGTCTCACAGTAGAAATTTATTTAATGATCCTATTCATTAATATCAATGATGCATAAAATATTTCTTAACCAGAAACATGCCTCTAGACTTTGTTATGCCCCAAGAATTTCTTCTTTCCAAAAGATTACCTCATCCCTTGAACTCATACCTTCTGATCCTGGCACCTCTCTTCCTCTGATTGGGAGGGTAGAGAACAGAGCATTCCTCCCCAGACCTCCATTTAAGGATACCTTCTCCTCCTCCCTATGCTCAATGTTTAGCATAGTTCCTGGCACATGGAAGATACTGAATAAAAGTTTGGTGACTGAATGTATGCTCACAAATATCATAGAAAATTTCCAGCATAGAGTCCAAGTAGGAGAGGAATTCCCTACAAATCTTTCATGAGTTCCTCCTGGTGGTTCTGTTTTCAGATGGCATTGTCCTGATAACATTCCAGAATCCTTTAGTACTGATCAAATGAAATCAACAGCCACTTGAATGAGGTTGCTCTGAACAGTCTGTACAGGAAAAGCCAAGTCATTCAATCAAAAAGGATTAATCAAATCAAATGCCTACTTCCTATGTGTCAGCAAAATAGAGGTATATAGTGAGTATAAGTGTGCTACTCCTTATTTAATAACATGATGAGCTGTGCATAAGAAGCAGATATGTCAGATTAATAAAGAGAAAAAGGAGAACTAGCCTATAGGAACAGGAGTACAAGGCTTAACAGGGACAGTTTGAAGCAGACCTAGGGAAAGCCTCAGGAATTTAGATCCACTATTGAGAATTTAAAGGAAGATGTAAGTCAATGACTCCCTACTCTTTTGAGTAAAAAGAGGGTAGAAATGGGGAGAAAATTTGTAATTCAAACTCTTGTGAAATTCAATGCTGAAAACTATATTAAATAAGTTTTAAAAAAAGAAAAAAATTAATCTGCTTGGCATTCTAAGCCTCCTCTCATCCTAGATAACTAGGTGGCACGGTGAATAAAATGCTGGGCCTAGAGTCAGGAAGACTTGAGTTCAAATCAAGCCTCAAATATCGTATAACTGCATGACCATGGGCAAGTGATTTAACTTCTGTCTGCCTTAGTTTCCTTAACTATGTAGTGGGATAATAGCACCTATTTCTCAGGGTTGTTGCAAGTATCAAATAAGATAATTGTAACACACTTAGTACAGTACCTGACACATAGTAGCCACTATATAAGTGTTGGCTACTACTTCACTCCATGAAGTCTGTATTCTGCTCAGAAAAAAAAAAAAACTATTCTTTTCCCCACAAATAACCCCTATGCTTTTATTTGTTTTCTTTTGTTTTTTCATGTCTTTGCTTACATAGTTCTCTATGGCTGGAATGCATTCCTCCCCTTTCTTGGTTGGTTGGCATACCAATCTTTTTAAAGCTCTACTCAATGAAGTCTTCCCAGATCTCCAATTCTTCTAATCCCTAAATTGTCAATACCTTTTTCTCCTCTTTGGCTTTGCTTACCTAGCCCTTTATACTTCCCCTTCCTCTCCCCTTTCATAGCCACACCCACACTACAGGACCCCTCACTAACCTTCTAACTTATCTCTCTGCCTCCAATTTCTCATTACTCCAATTCATTCTCTGCCTTGCTGCCAAAGTGATTTCCCTAAAATCCAAGTTTGACTCCATCACCTACTCAACAAAATTAATTCTGTACTCATAGGGTCATATATAAAAGTCCTTTGCTTGGCATTTAAAGCATTTCATCAAGTAATTTTCAAGCCTTCTTATACTTTCCTGCATGTACTCTACAATCTAATTCCACTGGACTATTTGTTCTTCTTCAGATACAACTCTCCCTTTTCAGTTTCCCCACTTTTTTTTCTTTTTCTTTTTTTTTTTTTGGAGGGAAGAAGGCAGGGCAATTGGGATTAAATGACTTGCCCAAGGTCACATAGCTAATAAGTGTGTCAAGTGTCTGAGGTCACATTTGAACTCAGGACTCCTGACTCCAGGGCTGGTGCTACTAACTGTGCCACTTAGCTGCTCCAAGATTCCCCACTTTTGCACTGGTTATCCCACCTGCCCAGAATAATCTTCCTCCATGCCTCTTCCTCATAGCTTTCCTGGGTTCCTTCAGGGGATTCAAGGGCCACCTTCTGCAGAAGGCCTTCTCCATTGCTAGTGTCTTCCCTCTGAGATAATCTTCATTGACATTGTTTCTATCTTTTATAAATGTTCATACTTGTTCATATCTTCTCCCTCCCCCCACTAGAAGGTGATAACTACTTGAGAGTAGGGATTATATTTTCACCTGTGTTTCCTCAACATTTAGCACAGTGCCTGACTAAACTTTCTATTGTACTTAGCTCATAATACTGGATATTTTTCTTATCTGTCTATTTTATCCCTTTATCATACTATAAATTCCTAAAGGTCATGGTTCTCTGAGCAAATTTAATTCTTAGTAAATATTTGTCAAATTAGATTAAATCTATTCTTAGCATTATTATTTGAATAACAAGTACTTATTTTATGTTATCTTTTGAATATAAGCATGTTCTGAAATAAAACCCTCCAAGGAAATATTAAGATTTGAAAAAGTTAGATTATAATTATAGTTGGATATTTAATTTTTGAGTCATTTTGCTGCAAATTCTCTGTAACCGCATGATAAGACTAATATCTGCCAACATTTCCCCTGAGGTTAGCTCCAGGAATGGGGAACCTGCGGTCACGAGGCCACTAGTGGCCCTCTAGGTCCTCAAGCACGGCCCTTTGACTAAATCCAAACTTCATACCACAAATCTTTTTATTAATGGGTTTTGTTCTGTGAAGTTTGAATTCAGTAACAGGGCTGCACTTGAGGATCTAAAGGGTCACATGGGGCTTTGAGGCCACAGGTTCCCCACCCCTGCTCTATATTCTACAATCTTGTATATTTAATGACAGAATTTGATTTAAAGGAAGGTGTGTGTGTGTGTGTGTGTGTGTGTATGTGTGTGTGTATACATATATACATGCATATACATAATTATTTTCTTTTGTGAGATCCAGATGGTAGAATTTTAGTCTGTGGCAATAACAGGCCCCAACTTGTACAATCTAAAGTATTAATGGGTTAATTCTTAGATTTAACAAAAACAGGAATTTAAACTGAAGAAGCAGTTTGAAAGAGAAAGAATTTTCCAGCTTTTTTCTCTACTTTGGAGGCAACTGCCCACACGCATCAAAAGAAAACACATACAAAACACAGGTTTCTGATCATAGTTCCTTCCCCAGTGATAATATTTTAATACTTTCCTTTTACGTGTCACTAGAGATGTTATTTACTGATCATACCGACTATGAGAGATAAGCATGAATTGTCTTAGTTTCACATGAGAAAGGTTATGAATCATGATGTAAAAATCTCACCAAAAAATTGTGCCATTTTTAGTATTTTCCTAAAGAAACAATTATTCATTGTAGACCAAAAAGTAAAATGTGTACATTACAATTTTTTGTTTAATTGGATGGCATGTCATTTTTATGCCATTTGGGGAAAAAGATGAGGAAAGCATGTATAGAAATAAAAATTATGAATAAAAGTTCAGTGTTTTCTTTGGATTTGGAAGAGTTAAATTTATCATATATGCTTATGAAAATCATAATAAAAATATCCATGAGTTCTTTCCAAACATTAGATACTACAGTTGGGAAACCTGACATTAAGGCAAATATTTGTATATGAGTCTTCTGTCTTTGATATCTACAAATCTGTAGAAGTCCTATCATAATTAATACTTTCTGTTTGACTCATAATCTTCAAGATATTTTCGTTGATATCTGAACGAGAAATAAACTGTTTCCTTCCTGAATCTGGGCCACCTGTTTCCTAACTTTCAGGATCCATTTTCTTCAATAAATGTTTCAGAAAGACAAAATGATTAGAATATGTCTTCAGAAGTGGTAGGTCAAAGATTAGATGGAGATGAAATGAGATTAGAGAAGATAAGAGGTAAGGAAAAGAGTCAGAGACCAAAAAAAACTCATTTGTTCTCCAAATGTGGTTTATAGGAGATAAGCAGGTTCTTTAAGATGTCAACAACCAATTTAAGAGGAGATGTAATTGCAACTGAATATAGTGAAAATTTATAAATAATACTGTTTATTTACGCAAACAAAAGGTTGCATCCAGTACAGCATCTTTGATTTATTCTTATAAGTTACATTTGTTAATTTGTATCAGTAAGATTGAATCCAAAAAAGTGGTCCACTGATGACTTCATTTCAGGATCCATAACGTTTAAATCTGGTGTTTTTATTAATTTTTTGCCATCTTGAATTTAGACTCAAACCCTTTGTTTTATTATGTATTGCATATGTATTTAACATCATTATTTTTTTAAATTTTGAGTTCAAAATTATCTCCTTGCTTGCGACTCCTCCCCCCTCACCTTCTAAGTTGCCTTCTAGGCAACGAAAATTGTATTAATTAATTATACATGTGAAATCACGCAAAACGTATTTCCATAATAGCCACATCACCAAAAAGCAAAAAAAAAAATTGAGGAAATTATGCTTCAATTTGTACTCAGAGCTCATCAATTCTCTCTCTCTGGAGATAAATAGCATCTTTTCATCATGAGAACTATGGAATTGTCTTAGATCATTGTATTGATCAAAGTAGCCAGGTTTTTAAAAGCTGATCTTCATTATTATGTTGCTATTATTATGCACAATCACATTACAGTTCTTCTCACTTCACTTTGCATCAATTCATATAAGCCTTGCCAAGGTTTTTTTTTTCCTTCTGAAATCACCCTCTTGTCATTTCTAATAGCACGATAGTACTCCGTCACAGTCATATTCCACAATTTCTTCAGCCATTCCTCGATTGATCAGCATCCCCACAAATTCCAATTCTTTGCCACCACAAAAGAGCTGCTTTAAATATTTGTATACAAACAGGTCATTTTCCTTTTTCTTTGGTCTCTTTTGGGGTATAGACCTAGTAATGATAGAACAGTTTTATAATGCTCTGGGCATAGTTTCAAATTGTTCTCCAGAAGGAAAAGCAGTTTACAGCTCCACCAATGGTGTGTGAGTTTATGTGTTTTTCCTCCACCTCTCCAGCAATTGTCATTTCTGGTACTTCAAAGTTGTTTCATATATATATATATATATATATACACACACACACACATATATATATACATGTATATATATGTATGTATGTATAATATACACATATATATTCAAATTAGTCAATAAGTTATTCTCTAATTAATAAATAATTTAGAACTTTTATTCACATAAATATAGCTTTAAATTTTTCTGAAAATGATCTGTTTAAATCATTTCACCATTCATTAATTGAGGAATGGTTCTTATTTTTATAAACTTGACTCAGTTACCTATATATTTGATAATTGATGCCTTCATCAGATAAACTTGTAAAAAAATTATATTATTTCATTGTCTATGGTTTTGTTGCTGTCTGACTCTTCAGGACTCTTTTTGGGGTTTTCCTAGCAAATATACTGGAGAAGTCTGCCATTTCCTTCTCCAGCTCATATTATAGATAAATTTCTATGGGGCATTTTAGGAAAACACAGTTTTCATTATTACCTCTTTTAATTAGGTCCTTTTTTTGCTTTTATGTCATCTGAGATCATGATTGCTAGCCCTGATATTTTTTTTTACCTGAAGCATAATGGATTTTGCTCCAACTCATTATTTTTATTTCTCTGTGTCTTTCTATTTCAAGTATGGCTCTTGTAAACAGCGTATTGTTGAATTCTGGTTTTTAATCCATTCTGCTATCCACTTCCATTTTATGGGTGAACTTATCCCATTCACAGCTATGAATACTGTGCTTTTCCCTCCAATCCATTTTTTCTGTCTATTCTTCTCTCTTAATTTTTATCTTGTCCTTCCTCAAAACTCTGTTTTGCTTCTGACACTTGATTAACTTAATCTATCCTCCCATTTTTCATCCCCTCCTCATATCTCTTATCTCCATCACCTCTTGTTTCCCTATGGGGTAAGATAGACTTTTAAACCATAGTCTATGTATGTAAGTATACATATGTATAGATAGATTTATATATCAATAGATATAGATACAGATACATATACATATATGAATTATATATGTAATGTATGTGTGTATATAATGTGTATGCATATAATATATATATATATATATATGCATACATATTATGATGCTTCTTCCATGTTTGTCTTTTTAGGCTTCTCAAGTCTTGTGTTTGAATATCAGCTTTTCTATTCAGTTCTGGTCTTTTCATGAGGAATCCTTGAATGTCCTCTATTTTGGTAAATATCAGTCTCCCCTCCCCCTCCAGTATGGTACTCAGTTTTGCTGAATAGGTGATTCTTGGTTGTAATACTAGTTCCTTTGCCCTCCAAAATATCATATTATAAGACTTTTGATTCTTTAATGTAGAAACTGCTAAATCATGTGTATTCGTAACTATGGCTCCACAATATTTGAATTTTTTCTTTCTGGATGCTTCCTATATTTTTATCTGAAGCTAGGAGCTCCAGAATAAGGCTACAATATTCCTGGGATTTTTCATTTTGGAATTTTAGGTGGTGATTGGTAGATTCTTTTAATTTCTATTTTACCCTCTCAATCTAAGTTTTCCTTCCTAATTTCTCAAAATATGGTGTCTTGGATGCATCTTTGTTCATGACTTTCAGGTAATTCAATAATTTTTAAATTATCTCTTTTTGAACTATTTTCTAGTTTGATTGTTTTTTTATGATTTTTTCACATTTTCTTCTATTTTTTCAGCTTTCAACTTTGTTTTATTGTTTCTTAATGTCTCATGCAGTCGGTGGTTCCATTTGCTAAATTCTTTTTTTTTTACTCTGCTCTTTATTATTTCACGTCTTTCCATGTTTTTGCTGAAATCAAGAGGCTTGTCATATTGTACAGTAGTATTTTTCTTCTTTTTTTTATCTTTAGTTTCCAACACATGGTTCTACATAATTTTGAGTTCCAGATTTTTTCCCTTCCCTCCCCCCTTCCTCCCCAAGATGGCACAGAATCCCATATAACTACCATGTATAACTTTGCATTGAATTAATTTATACACTACTGAAATTGTGGAGAAGAATTATGACCAATGGAATGAATCATGAAAAAGAAGAAACAGAACCAAAAAAAAACCCAAAAACAAAAACAAAAGAGAAGAAAAAAAGGTGAGCATGTAGTGTGCCTCAATCTGCATTCAAACTTCACAGTTCTTTCTCTGGATGTAGATAGCATTCTCCATCATGAGTCCCTTGGAGTTGTCCTTGCACCTTGTGTTGCTGAGAAGAGTGAAGTCTGTCAGGGTCGGTCTTCATGGAATCCATGTATCTGTGGTTGTGTACAATGTTCTCCTGGCTCTGCTCCACTCACTCAGCATTATGTCGTGTAGGTTTTTCCAGGTTGTTACGAAGTCCCTATCATCCCCATTTCTTATGGCACAATAGTATTCCATTACCTTCATATACCACAGCTTGTTCAGCCATTCCCCAATTGATGGGCATCCCTTTAATTTCCAATTCTTGGCTACCACAAAAAGAGCCGCTGTAAATATTTTTGTACATATGGGGCCCTTCTCCCCTTGTGTGATTTCTTTGGGATACAACACTAGAAGTGGTATTGCTGGGTCAAAGGGTATGAACATTCCTATGGCCCTTTGGGCGTAGTTCAAATTACTCTCCAAAATGGCTGGATCATCTCACAACTCCACCAGCAATGTAACAATGTTCCAATTTTCCCACATCCTCTCCAGCATTTATCATCCTCCTGCTTTGTCATTTTAGCCAATCTGACAGGAGAGATGTGGTATCTAAGAGTTGTTTTGATTTGCATTTCTCTAAACAGTAGCTATCCAGAGCATTTTTGCATATGCCTATACATAGCTTTAATTTCTTCCTCTGAAAACTGCCTGTTCATATCCTTTGACCATTTCTCAATTGGGGAATGGCTTGTATTCCCATATATTTGGCTCAGTTCCCTGTATATTTTAGAAATGAGGCCTTTATCGGAGATGCTAGTTGTAAAGATTTTCTCCCAATTTTCTGCTTCTCTCCTAATTTCGTTGCATTGGCTTTTTTTGTACAAAAACATTTCAATTTGACATAATCAAAATTATCCACTTTGCATTTTGTAATGCTCTCTATCTCTTGTTGGGTCATGAATTCTTTTCTTTTCAATAAATCTGATAAGTAAACTATTTCTTGCTCTCCCAAATTACTTATAGTATCAGCTTTTACTCCTAAATCATGAACCCATTTTGACTTTATTCTGGTATATGGTGTAAGATATTGGTCTATGCCTAGGTTCTGCCCTACCATTTTCCAACTTTCCCAAAAGTTTTTGTGAAATAGTGAATTATTAGCCCAGAAGCTGTCCTCTCTGGGTTTATCAAAGAGTAGATTGCTATAGTTGTTGACTTCTCTATCTTGTATTCCTATCCTATTCCACTGATCCACACCTCTGTTTCTTAGCCAGTAGCAGATAGTTTTGATGACTGCTGCTCTGTAGTACAGTTTAATATCTGGTATGGCTAGGCACTAGGCTCTAGCACTTATTTTCATTAATACCCTAGATATTCTAGACCACTTGTTTTTCCAGATGAATTTTGTTATAATTTTGTCCATCTCAGTAAAATAATTTTTTGGTAGTTCGATTGGTATGGCACTGAATAGATAGATTAATTTAGGTAAAATTGACATTTTTTATTATATTGGCTCGGCCTAACCATGAGCAACTGATATTCTTCCATTTATTCAGATCTGACTTTATTCGTGTGAAAAGTGTTTCATAGTTATGTTCATATAGGCCCTGGGTTTGTCTTTGCAAATAGACTCCCAAATATTTTATAATGTTTACAGTAACTTTGAAAGCAATTTCTCTTTCTATCTCTTGCTGTTGGGCTTTGTCAGTAATGTATAGGAATGCTGAGGATTTATATGGGTTTATTTTATATCCTGCAACTTTGCTAAAGTTGTTTATTATTTCAAGTTGTTTTTTAATTGATTCTCTAGGATTCTCCAAATAAATCATCATCTCATCTGCAAAAAGTGATAATTTAGTTTCTTCTTTTCCTATTCTAATTCCTTCAATTTCTTTTTCTTCTCTTATTGCTAAAGCTAATGTTTCTAGTACCAAATTGAATAATAGGGGTGATAATGGACATCTTTGTTTCACCCCTGATCTTATTGGGAATGCATCTAGCTTATCCCCATTACAAATAATGCTTTTTGATGGTTTTAGGTAGGTGCTATTTATAATTTTAAGGAAGGTTCCATTTATTCCTATGCTTTCTAGTGTTTTTAATAGGAATGGGTGTTGTATTTTGTCAAAGGCTTTTTCTGCACCTATTGAGATGATCGCATGGTTTCTGCTAGTTTTGTTGTTGATATGGTCAATTATGCTAATAGTTTTCCTAATATTGAACCAGCCTTGCATTCCTGGAATAAATCCTACCTGGTCATAGTGTATTATTCTCATGATGAGTTGCTGCAATCTTTTTGCTAATATTTTTTTTAAATTTTTGCATCAGTATTCATTAGGTAGATTGGTCTATAATTTTCTTTCTCTGTTTTGACTCTACCTGGTTTGGGTAATAGTACCATATTTGTATCATAAAAAGAATTTGGTAGGATTCCTTCTTCACCTATTTTCCCATTTGCCAAATTCTCATTTTTAAGGAATTTTTAAGGAATTTTCTTCGGTGAAGTTTTGTACCTGTTTTTCCATTTGAGCAATTTTGCTTTCTAAAGAGTTCTTTTCTTTTTTTAAATATAAATATATTTATTTTCAGTTTTCAACATTTACTTCCACAAGATTATGAATTCCAAATTTTCTCCCCATCTCTCTCCTTCCTCTTCCCCAGGACAGCATGCACTTTGATTACCCTTTCTTCCAATCTGTCCTCCCTTCTATTACCTCCCACACCTTTTTCTTATGCCCTTCCCTTCTAGTTTCCTGTAGGGCAAGATAGATTTCTATACCCTATTGCCTGTATATCTTATTTCCCAGGTGCATGTAAAAACAATTTTAACATTCATTTTTAAACCCCTGAGTTACACATTTTCTCCCTCCCTCCCTTCCCACCCACCCTCACTGAGAAGGCAAGCAATTTGATATAGGTTATACATGCATAGTCATGCAAAACACTTTTATAACAGGCATGTTGTGAAAAACTAACCATATTATCCTCTTTCCTGTCCCAGCCTCTATTGATTCTATTCTCTCCTTTGACCTGTCCTCCACAAAGTGTTTGGTTCTGATTGCCCTTTCCTCCAATGTTCCATTCCTTCTATTATCTTCCATCTCTTATCCCCATCCCCTCTGCTTTCCTGTAGGTTAAGATAGATTTCCATACCCAAGCAAGTGTGTATGTTTTTGCTTCCTTAAGCCAAATCTGATGAGAGTAAGGCTTGTTTATTCCTTCTCACCTCCCCCCTCTTCCCCTGTATTGTAAAAGCTCTTTCTTGCTTCTTTTATGTGAGATGATTTACTACATTATACCTCTCTGTTCCCTTTTCCCCCAGTACATTCCTCTCAACACTTAATTTTATTGTTTAGGTATCATCCCTCCATATTTAGCTCACCCTGCAACATCTGTCCACACACACACATGCATAAATGTACACATGTACACATATACATGCACATCCATACATGCACATATACACATATAGGTGTGTGTATTTATATATATATATATATATATATATATATATATATATATATCTGTACATATGTGTGTGTGTGTGTGTGTACATGCCCTCTAACTACCCTAATACTGAAAAGGTCTGTGGAGTTGCAAATATTATCTTTCATTTAGAAATATAAACAGTTCCACTTTAAGAAGTCCCTTATGGCTTCTCTTTCTTGTTTACCTTTTCATGTTTCTCTTGATTCTTATATTTGAAAGTCAAATTATCTATTCAGTTCTGATCTTTTCAAGAAGAATGCTTGAAAATCCTCTATTTCATGGAAATTCCATCTTATCCCTGAAATATTATACTCAGTTTTGCTGGGTAAGTGATTCTTGTTTTTAATCCTCTTTCCTTTGACCTCTGGAATATCATATTCTAAGCCCTCCAACCGCTGCTAAATCTTGTATTATCTTGATTGTGTTTCCACAATATTTGAATTGTTTCTTTCTGGCCACTTGTAATATTTTTTCCATGGCCTGGGAACTCTGGAATTCAGCTACAATATTCCTAGATGTTCTTTTCAGATCTCTTTCAAGGGGTGATTGGTGGATTCTTTCTATTTCTATTTTCCCTCTGGTTCTAGAGTATCAGGCAGTTTTCCTTGATGATTTCTTTTTGTTTGTTTGTTTGGAGAAGGGAAGGTAGGGCAATTGGGGTTAAGTGAGTTGCCCAAGGTCACACAGCTAGTAAGTGTGTCAAGTGTCCAAGGCTGGATTTGAACTCAGGTCCCCCTGACTCCAGGGCCAGTGCTCTACTCACTGTACCACCTAGGTGCCCCACTCCTTGATAATTTCTTGAAAGATGATGTCAAGGCTCTTTCTTTGATCATGTTTTTCAGATAATCCAATATTTTTTAAATTATCTCTCATAGATCTATTTTCCAGGTCAGAGGTTTCTCCAAGGAGATAATTCACATTGTCTTCTATTTCTTCACTATTTTGTTTTGGTTTTATAATTTCTTGATTTCTCATAATGTCAGCTTCCATTTGCTCCATTCTACTTTTTAAGGAATTATTTTCTTCAGTGTGCTTTTGGACCTCCTTTTCAATTTGATCAATTCTGTTTTTCAAGGCATTCTTCTCTTCTTTGTTTTTTTTGGAGCTCTTTTGCATTTGGGTTAGTCCATTTTTAAAGGTGTTATTTTCTTTAGCATTTTTGGAGGTCTCCTTTTAGCAAACTGTTGACTCTTTTTTCATTATTTTCTTGCATCACTCTCATTTCTCTTCCCAATTTTTCCTCCACTTCTCTTACTCGATTTTTAAAATCCTTTTTGAGCTCTTCCATGGCCTGAGACTATTTCATATTTTTCTTGGAGGCTTTCGATATAGGAGCCTTGACCTTGTTGTCCTCCTCTGGCTGCACGCCTTGATCTGCCTTGTCACTAAGTATATGAGAAAATATCTTTTCACCAAGAAAGTAACCTTCTATAGTCTTACTCTTTTCCCCGCCTTTGCACATTTTCCCAGCCAATTATTTGACTTTTGAGCTCTTTGTTAAGTGGAAAGTGTATTGCTCCAAGTTTCAGAGGTTTTCAACCGTTTGCAGCTATTTTCAGAGATATCTCTAGGGACCTATAAATTCTCACTTCCTCCAAAGTCGTATGATCCAAAGAGAGGTGTTCACTCTTCTCCTGGCCTGAGCTCTATTCCTTGACCAACTACAAGTACTCTTTTCTACCCTGGAATTGCAAGGAGGGTTTCCTTTCCACAGTTGCTACCAGCTTTGCCATTCCAGCTCTCCTCCTCACCCCAGGACCACCACCCAGGACTGTGACCAAGATCAGCTGATTGATTCTCCCACTGTCTGTAGGCTGAGAGCTCCAGAAGCAGCCACTGCTCTGCTACCTCCCTGGAGCTGGGGCTGGGGCTCTGGCCAGACCACACCCTTCTCTCACCCAGGTGAGAGTGCTTTCCCACTGACCTTTGAAGCTGTCTTTGGTGTTTGTGGGTTGAGAAGTCTGTAAACTGCTGCAGCTGCCAGTGATTCAGTGCCCTGAGGCCGGCTCCAGTCCTGCCTGTCCTGGTGCAGCCCAAGCTCGGTTGTGCTGCATTTTGAGCACAGGGCAATACACCTTTCTTTTTGGCCTTTCAGATTGTCTTGAGTTGGAAATCTGCCTCACTCTGTCATTTTGTGGCTTCTGCTGCTCTAGAATTTGTTCAGAGTCATTTTTTAAAGATATTTTGAGGGGCTTGGGGGGTGAGCTCAATCAGGTCCCTGCTTCTACTCCACCATTTTAGCTCCACCCCAAAGAGTTCTTTTCTTCAGTGAATTTTTGTTCCTTTTTATTTTTACCATTGAACCAGCTCTGTTTTTTTTATGGTATTATTTTCTTCAGTATTTTTTTTCTGCCTCTTTTACCAAGCTGTTAATTTACTTATAATTTTCTTCCATCTCTCTCATTTTTCCCCAATTTCTCTTCTAACACACTTATCTCTTTCTTGAACTCATAGAAATTTCGGGGGGTTTTGGTCTAATTAACATTTTTTTTTCTGATGTTTTGTTGTTATACTGTTTTCACATTTTTCTCTTTCCCTGAGTTTATGTAGTTGACCTTCTCGGTCACTACAGTGTTTTTTTTTTTCGGGGGGTGGGGCAAGTTCCTTTATTGCTGTTTGCTCATGTTTCCACCCTATTTTTTGACTTTGAACTTTATGTTAAAGTTCAGTTCTGCCCACTTCAGGGTTGGAAGGCAGTATCCCAAGCTTCAGGCATGTTTTTTGTTTGTTTGTTTCTTTGTTTGTTTTCCCGCTGTTTTCAAAGCTGGTCTTCAGGATCTGCCAGTTTTTGGTGCTTTTAAGGTGGTGTGATGCAGTGATAGCTATGGTCACTGCTTTCCTAGTCTATGCTCTGGTTTTTACCCAGTAAGAGCCCCTGCTTCCCTGCTGCCCCAAGTACCAGGACTCATCTTGGCTCTGGAACTATGTCCAGAGCCATTGTAGCCACAAGTGCTAGTGCTCCTTTCCACTTTGGAACTGTGACCATGGCCCCTGCCATGTGAGAGACCACAAGCAGTCCTATTCGCCCTGGAACTATAACCCAGAACTGTATATGGGTATGTAATAGAATTACCACTCAGCACCAGCTGCTCCCTGTGCCAACAAAGGGTCCCCTATAATTTCTTTCTGACAAGCTGACTGCTTTGCTACCTTTTGGCTTAGAGCTCCTGAAGCTGCTGCTGTGGTTGCTCTAATGCCCAATAGTGGTGTTACTGCTGTGCTCAGGACTGGCTCCTGACCAGGTGTCACAGACCTTTCCTGCTGACCTCCAACGTTTTCTTAGGTTAGAAAATGTCTTATGTTATCCTTTTGTTGTCTCTGCCACTTCAAATTTAATTGGAGGAGTTATTTTAAAATTGTTTAGAGGGAAATGCTGTCAGACTTCATCTCAGTTGCTGCCTGTGTTCTGCCATATTGGCTCTGCCCCTCAAATCCTTTCTTAAAAGACAATTTTTTAACAAAAGCAAAAAAATAGCTTATTCTGATGTGTTTCTTTCATTATGTATATTTCAAGCATGTGTGCTTTAGAGAATAGCTATAAATCAAATACTTAGAAAATATTAGACTTCCTAAATGTTTGTTTAAAAATTTCTAATTTTTTCAAATCTTCATTTTTCCTAACTAAATTATGTTTCTTATTCTCTAGCCACATGTCAATCTCTAAAATTATTCCAATGCTTCATGCTTCACTCTGAAACTTTTGTGTTATTCCTCAGGAAGTAAGAATACTTGAAGTAGAGAGGTGACAGTATAACCTTAGTGTTCAGTGGTTTAGGAGGAAGCACGTAGAGGACTGACCTCCAAAGAATTGAAGTTATAGGTGACTCAAAGGACATTGGGAAGATGTATCATAGACAACTATAACATCTGATCAACAGTGACTTCCGTATGAGAATCAGAGACATGATCTGCACAAGCTAAGAGAGTTATCAGCACCATAGACATATTTAAAGAACTAGAGGAAGACTTTCAGTGGGTTGTGTGCATTCCTATAGGAGATTGACTGAAAGACAAAAGAATCACAAGAATCACACAGGATGAAAAAGCCTGGATAGGTTGCAGTCTACATAGGTACCAGGACTGAAAACACATATAAAACATCTGGTTCTGAAACTCTTAGGTATAACTTGATATTCATTCCTTGGCCTATGCCCCCAACTACATATAAATCAGGGGTTTGTAACTGGAGGTCCATAAATTTGTAGTTTAAATTACTTTGATAACTATATTCCAATATAATTGGTTTCCTTTGTAACCATTTTAATTTAATTTTAGGCTTTTAGAAACATTATTCAGAGGAACATATAGACTTTACTAGATTGTCAAAGAGGTCTACCATACTAGGTTAAGAACCTCTCATCAAAATTACCGTTCTTTTCTACCTCATCCCTTACACCCAAATGACCTTGATAAGTGCCAATTCCTTTGGCATTGTGACTTCCTTCTTGCTTTGATTTTTGGTTTTACTGAAGTCATTGGTTCACTGATTTGGCCATGGATGTATTCCAATTAGTAACTCTGCTGTTCAGATCCGCTTCCTTTCTGGGATGCTTCTGAATTGTGTTAACCTCTGTTAGTTTCATTACCCTGCATCTTGGATAACATAACAAGACAGAAGGGAAAATGTTTTGGTGATGTGTGCTTTTTGGCAATCCTTACATAACATTGTCTACTTTCTGCATCCATAGAAGCAACCCTTTGTAATTAATATATTTCCTGTATGCTATGTAATAATATTGAGAAGTGACTTTATATAGTATTGTGCCTGAGAGTTTGCAAAGCCCTTTACATTAATTATTTCATCTGGGCCTCACAACACCCCTGTGTTGGAGCCAAAATAATTATTCCCCTTTTACGGATGAAGTCACTTAGTCTCAAAGAACTTAAGTGACTTGAGGAAGGTCAGCTTTCCCTGCACTTTATTTACTCTTGTTCAATATATGTTCTTTCTGCTTCTAATAAAATCTAGGCAATGATACTTGTTCTCTCTCTCTCTCTCTCTCTCTCTCTCTCTCTCTCTCACACACACACACACACACACACACACACACACACACACACACACGAACACACCACACTATGTAAGGAGCGAGACACTATGACTTAGAAGGAATTTGAAGTTCCTTTGAGGGATACTGTTATAAATATATACTCTTCTACATAATGCAAATTCAATATGGGGAAAAATTTAAAATAACTGTAGAAACTGTTAATGGAAGACCTTAGTTCTGACTTTGAGCAAGTGGGTTAAGTTACCAGAAGCTTTTTTGAAAATAGTGCCTCACCCTTTGGTTAGTCTCTATTGTTTCTGAAAGCAGAGAATGTAAAATACTGAAGGACAAAAAAGAAAATGAGTCACTCAGGAAGCTGACACCTCATTAGCCTTAAAAAATGCAGTCTACTTTTCCATGAATACCATTAAACCTTTGAGGAGACTAGCAGGTCCATCAAATTCCAAGCAGAGGAAAGAAGTAAAATAGAAACAGCTTGTTCCAAAGGATATGCCCTGTAGAACCTCAACAAAGATTAAGGCAACAACTGGTGAAAATAACTTATGCCACCCAATTCTTTCTTCTGGAAGAAAAATGGATCTGTCTTGAAAATTAACATTTTCATCTCTTCAATGGCATATGAATGTTGCAAGTAAAATTATTTTTCAAAAACAAAAAAAGAGAGATGTGAGAAGAGCCTTGTTACTATACCAATATTGATGATACACATTAATTCAGCAAATAAGTGATTGATGACCTACCATGTGCCTGGCATGATCAATTTAATTTAGTTGAATTCAACAAACATATATAAAAGGGAATACTATGTGCAAGGCCTATGGTCCCTGCCCTCAAGATGAAAGAATCATAGGTTTATAGTATACAGAGCTGAAAAAAACCCTCAGATATAATCTACTGAATGCTCCAAATTTTTATTTAGAAAACCAGCCCAGATAGGAGAAAACATCATATCCAAGGCTACACAGGTGGAGAAGCAGGAAAACCTTGACGTGAACTCAAGTTCTTTCACTCCAAATCTAGTGTTTTTTCTATTACATGGAGAAACATCCCTAGAGAACATATATTTCAGTCCCTTGATTTTCAGGAATTGTGACCCAGCTATGTTAAGTGAATTGTATAATGGCATCAGACCTATAAGTCCATAAATTCCAGGTAAGTACTATTTTCTTTATGTCATATTACTTCTTCTTACAGATATCATACTGATTTTCCATGGTGATGGAATACATATACACACAAAATATATTTAAATGTTTAAAATAGATTTCTTGAAGACAAAAGCTGGAAACTCATTTTGCAAGTAAGAGTCATCATTGGTATTTATTTTCCACTTTTGCTTGTTTACTCTGAACTCAAATCACTTGAAGCAAACTGAAGTTAAAAAAACAACAAAGAAACAAAAACTAATGAAGGAATAAATGTAATGAATATTTGTAATTCACTCTAATTTGCTGGTTAAATTTTTGAAAAAGATCACACCTGCCCACCATTATTATTATTAATATCCAAGCACTAATAGTCATAGATTAGATTAGCTTACATTATTATATTGCTTAAAATCCTTGAAAAATCAATCTAGAAGGAAGGTTTTCATATTAAGTTAATCATAAGTTTTGCCTTAGCTAAAGGTTACCAGTCCTATTAATTTCAACTAAAATGTCAGGAATCCTCTAAAGAATATTCATGGGGCTGGTATAACTCCCTTCGTTAGTGTGTGTGTGTGTGTTTGTGTGTGTGTGTGTGTGTGTGTACTGAAATATAATCATTGGTCTTTTTCTTTAGAATCCATAGATGATCTGGCATGATAGTCCTAATACCCTTGAGACTATATGAAGTATCTTTATTTTCAGAAAAAATATACATATATGTATGTATATAGGAAAATGTTTGTTAATACAGTTTTGCTCATCTTCTTGTATCCATTGGGTTAACTGAAGAAAGAACAATTTGCCTACATGTCTAGCCTCTTTACTCCTCCCTGAGAGTTAGAAAGTAAAATCCAATTAGCATGAGGTAAACAGGTCTTTCCCCTTTGACTTCAATTGTTCCCATACTATGAGGACCCTATCCCATGTAGCACTCATTCCTTTCCCAGACTACCTTCTCCTCTCAGACTCCACTTTGAATATAACTGTACCTCTAGGCAGACTGGCTTCTCTCCTGCTTCCCTACCCTTGTCCCCCAACAGGAAAAATAGAGAAATTCTAGCAGGTACTCAAGGAATGTGACCAAGCCATTTTTCCTTTGATATTGTCACCATTCTTTAAGTATAACAGATGAGGGGAAGAAACCATGACTATTGTTTAATATTAACTACTTGAAATATACTAGAAAGTGTGCATGACACATAGAGTGACACAATTTAAAATTGGCCAGGAGCAAGTTGCTCTGTGTATTAAAAAATCTATTAAAAATGACAAGCTGGATCATTCTTTGTTTCTTGGTCATATATTTTACAATGGTCAATTTCCTTGGAAGAAAAAAAAAACATTAGTGCTTCCACAACAGAGTACACGATAAAACTCCATTATGTACACTAAAATATCATTAATATTATATTCGTGTGTTCAAAATAATTCATAATATGAAACAGCTATTTCTCAGTTGAGCAGACAACTTCTTGTTATGTTGTTAAATGATCCTAACTCTAACCTGATGAATTGAAAGTTCATTTTTGTGCATGTCCCTTTTGTTTAAAATTAATAAAGTTTTCATAGTATATAAATAAGTATCTTGTATCTCTAATTATTCAGATTATGTCTTAGAAAAACTACTATCATGTGTAAATCTAGAAAAAGTAAAGAAGATAACAATTTTCTGTTGAAAATTAGATTCTATGCTACACAGCCTGAGATAGTCAATTGGGGCTGAATTTCCATTCTTTCTCGTTCTGTGGTTCAAAAAGAACAGATTCTTTGGATGGAAGCTATTGATACAGTATAGCTTTCCTTCTCTGGTTAACAAGCCACAGTTAATGTTGAAACAATAGGACTTGTTGAATGAAATCTAAGCAGGTTGGCGAGAGGTTTGCATGGTGCTTCATTTTGGATACAATTGTTTTCTGGTATGGAAAATAATTTCTGTTTTTTAAATGGCTAAAATCAGTTTTGTTTACTTGTTGTAGGATATATTTTAATCACCTGAAAACTAATCTGCCTCATATACTTGTCTTCTTGTCAGGATACAGATGGTTTCTCTGTCGTGTTTCAGTCTTGCTGCAAATGTTTGTACTTGCTCTGATTTATAATGAATCTATTTTAGAATGGTTTTGCCTAATCATTGAATGCCCAGGAATGGACTGAAGAGCATGTTTAATTTTCAGAGCCACTAGTAAGAGATATTAAATGTCTGGCTTCAATTTTGCACATGGTGATCAAAAGGGCGGAATTCACTATGGGTACAAAAATGTTTAAAGATTCATATCCATATTTGTTTACCTAATGAGGCCTGGGTAGGTGAACATATTGGACAATCATTCATTTGAGTACTTAAATATATGCCTATTACCAAACTGCATTTGTTCTATTGATAAAGTTTTCCAGTGTCCTATAGGATAAAAGATTTAAAGCTCTAAGGGATATTAGAGTTCTTATAATCCCAAGCCCTTATTTTCCAGATAAGAACACTGAGTGCTCAAATGGGTAAATGACCTAACTGGTCACATAGCAATTGAGGCTGCCTAGCTCCATCCTTCTTCTGTTGTTCTGAACTAGGTCTGTGCATCCAGATAAACCTCTGTGGCTAGAAAATTCTACATCCCTGCAATACAAGACAAGACTGGAGGAGTTTTCCTTCAAGGGCCACAATGCTAATTGTTTATCAGTGCCTTGGCCTAGAAGATTTCTGGAAGGCTGAGAGCCTGGATCCCATTTCTCTAAATAATCTAATCCACATTTCTTTTAGTCGACTCTTCAAATCATCTTCTGATATGTCTCTTGCTATTTGCAGAGGATAAGGGATACACAATTATCTTTGGTTGAACCCAGGTCTTTTAGTCTATGCACAGTACATGGACCCTCCATTATATTAAGCTCCTTTTCTGCCTCAGTAAACAGGAAAATCATTTGAACTAATTTGCACCCTGGCAGAGATTATTGAACAGAGTTTAAGAATTTAGAATATGCAATACCTGATGCTTAATAAATATTTGTTGTTTAATACATTGTTTAATAATTCTCTTTTTTGTCTAAGAAAAGTACAGGAATAATTATATATTGAAAACAGAAGTGTACATTTCAGGATGATTAATTTAACAGAGGAATGAAACTTTCAACAAGATCAGTGCAACTAACTAAAGTTCTGGGAAAACTCAACGATAGATACAATTAAGCTTTACTTACAAGATATTGGAAGTAGTCATTTCCATGAGAGAAAAAAACTGAGCTGAATTATTTGTTTGACATCATCTAAACAATCTGCCCAAAAGTTCTTTAACTGATTTTTCTTTTCATTTTTCAATCACCCTTTTTGTTACTCCTTTTTTTAGAGGGGGGAAGGCAGGGCAATTGGGGTTGACTTGCCAAAGGTCATGCAGCCAGTAAGTGTATCAAGTGTCTGAAGCTGGATTTGAACTCAGGTCCTCCTGACTCCAGGGCCAGTGCTCTACTCGCTGCACCACCTAGCTGCCCCCAGTCACCCTTTTAAGCTATGTACACATGTACATAGCTATGTACATAGCTATGTACATAGATATGTACTCCATATCTTATGGAGATGGATTTCTATGACATGAAAGGAATAAAAAATTCTTTCACAGTACAACTGTCCCCTGGACATCCTTCTTCAAGTTCTGCAAATTTAAGTTATCTTTCCTAATGGATAATGAAAAAGAAAACTTTTCTAATTTTTGAAATAGTTTTGGAAAATTAAAAAAATTCTCAGATGAATCCAGTTGCACTCTGTGTCAATACCAATGACATAACTAACATGAATCCAAATTCACTCGGAATTTTAATTTTTTGCCATTTCTTATTTTTTGGCACGCGGCTATTGCTATAGACATTTTGATAATAGATGCTTTCCCCGCCCCACACCACACTACAGTTCTATAAGGATTTTTTTTTGTAACATAAGTATTAGTTTAAAAGGCAAGGCGAAAAGTACTTTTAAGTAACTACCATCTGCTAAGTGGTATGCTCAACACTTTCCAGTTACTCAGTCATTTGATACGAGGTAAGTGCTATTATTATGCCCATTTTACAGTTTAGGAAACTGAGGCAGACAAAGGTTAAGGGATTTGATCATGGTCACACAGGTAATAAGTGTCTGAGGCTGAATTTGAACTCAGGTCTTCCTGACTTCAGGTCCCATCCTACACTGACTGTGTCACCTAGCAGCCTGAGTAGCAAGATTTACTTGTCACCTAGCTATCCCCCAACATAGCTCAGATACATGAACATTATCTTTTAATGCTTGGATATCATAGTTTTATCCCAATTTCAATTCCAACTTCAACAAATGTTTACAGACTTCCTCCATACAAAGCACTGTGTTAAGCATTTAGGATGCAAAGATTTTAAGAATTTTACAGAAATGACCATCAGATACTAATATTCTGTTGTCAACATGCAACATTGATGAGGATGTCTAATATGAGTTAGTGTGATTGGGGTCAAAGAGGAAATCCAAATCAAAAACCCTAGGAAAATTTGATTTGGAAAGGAAGACTTTCTGCTGGACCAGGGTAAGGTGAGAAATATATATAGACATAGGGCACAGAGTGATAGCTGAAAAATAAAATTAAGGGGAGAGAGAGGAATGTACTGGGAAAAGGAAAAAGGTAGGGGTAGAATGTGGTAAATTATCTCACAAAGAAGAGGCAAGAAAAAGCTTTTACAGTGGAGGGGAAGAGGGGAGAGGTGAGAGGGAATTAATGAACCTCACTCTCATTCGATTTGGCTTGGGGTGTGGGGGTAATATACACACTCAGTTGGGTAGGAAAATCTATCTTACCTTACAGGAAAGTAGGGGGAAAGGAGATAAGAGATGGAGGGGATGATAGAAGGAGGGACAGATTGGGGGATGGAGTAATCAGAAACCAACACTTTTGAGGAAGGACAGTGTCAAAGGAGAGAACAGAATAAATGGGAACCAGATAGGATGGAGGGAAATATAGTTAGTCTTTCATAACATGACTATTATGGAAATGTTCCGCATGACTACACATTTATAACCTTATTGAATTGCTTGACTTCTCAATGAGGGTGAGTAGAGAAGAGAGAAGAGAAAGAAAGTGGAACTCAAAGTTCTAAGAATGAATGTTAGAAATTGTTTTTACATGCCACTAGGAAATAAGATATGCAGGTAATGGGGTACAGAAATCTATCTAGTCTTACAGGAAAATGGAAGGGTAGAATGGGGAGGGGTGATAGAAGGGAGGGCAGACTGGAGGAAGGGGTAATCAGAATGCATGCTGTCTTAGGGTGGGGGAGGGGAAACATAAGAAAATTTGGAACTCAAAATCTTGTGGAAGTGAATGTTGAAAACTAAAATAACAATAATTTTTCTAAAAAGATATAATTTTTCTCAAATAATTTTTTTACTTTCTTTTCCATTTGGCCAATTTTACTCTTTAAGGAGTTGTTTCTTTCATTGGATTTTTGTATCTCCTTTCCCATTTGGTCAATTCTAATTTTTAAGCAGTTTTCTAAACTGTTGATTCTTTTTTCATAATTCTCTTGCATCACTCTCATTTCTTTTCCCATTTTATTTTTACCTTTCTTATACAATGTTTAAGTTCCTTTTTGAGCTCTTCCATGAGTTCTTTTTGGGCTGGAGACTGCTTTCCACTTTTCTTTGGGGTTTCGCCCATACGTCTTTTGACATTGTTGTCCTCTTCTGAGTTTGGCACTATAAAAATTTTCTATGGTCAGATTCTTTTTTTATTGTTTTTTGTTCATCTTCTTTTTTTGCCTTTTTCCTTTCTTTTAAGATTGTACTCTTCACCTGAGGTGGAAGGGGCAACATTTCAGTCTTCTTGTTCCAGTGACTGCAGGCCCCTTTGTTTACCTGGTGTTGTGTTGACATTGCCCCGAGGCTCCCTGTGGACTCTAGTGTCTGGTGTTGTGTTGAAGGGATGGAAGGCCATTTTGTAGCTTGCCTGGTACTGAGCTGGGATCGTAGTGGTGATGTCTGGTGTGTGTTGAGGCCTGGTGATGTATTTCTGCATTTCTCCAGGGGTACACTGAAGTACATGGAGGTCTGGCTGCTGGAGGATGTTTGTTTGCCCTGGGCTGTGCTGAAGGTCTGACTGCTGTTTGCCCAGGGCTCTGATGAAGCATGTGGTAGTTCTCAGAGCTGGAATCTGCCAGTTCCCTTGCTATGCTAAGGCACAAGGAGGGGCTCTGAATTGGGGTTTGCCTGCTCCATCACACTGGAGCTCAGGATCTTCCACTGGTTTGCTGAGGTGGAAGTTGCTACTAGTTTGCTGGGATACTTCCTGTCCTGGAATGTGTTCTCCTTTGACCCAAGTCAGACAGACCTTTCTTGCCAATCTTCCAAGTTTCTTGGGCTAAAAGATTATTTCACCCTACCTTTTTGCTGGTTCTACTGTTCCAGGATTTGTTTTGGGACACTATCTCATGATTGTTTAAAGGTGAATATGGTAGAATTACAGCAATTTACTGCTTATTCTGCCGTCTTGGCTCCTGGAAGTCTAAAACATTCTAATCAATAAACTCCAGAGGCTCCTTATTACCTCCAGGAATGAATGCAAAATCTTCTGTTTGGGAATGTAAAGACCTTCACCATTTGACCCTTCTTAGACTTTACTTCCCTCTGCATATTCTATAATCTAAGAACAGCTGTCATCTGGGTGTTATATGTATATAATACTCTAACTCCAATATCATCCCTTTTCTTTGATATTCCCTAAGATCTAGAATGCTCTCCTTCTTCACCTCTTCCTCCTGGATCAAATCTCACCTCCTCTAGGAGGCCTTTTCCAGTTTCCACCCATTGTTAATATCTTCCTTATGAGATTAACTTTTAACAAATTTGTATCTGGCCATTATTTACATAGTCATGTATATGCTATCTTGCTCTTTAGAAGGCATGCTCCTCAAGGGCAAGGACAGTATTAATATTTGTCTTATTCCAAGAACAGGGCCTAGTATATAACAAACACTTAGTAAACGGCCATTGACTGAACGTTGCGGATAACATATCTGAAAGAGAGAAAAAGAGGAAATGAATTTCAAGCAATAGATGTAGTATTCATGAATGCACAAATGTAGGGGGGTGATACATCAGATTTGGGAAATAGTTAATTGTTCAGTTTTGACTGGACTATGGGCTACATAAAGGAGAACAATAAGGCAGTAAAGAGGTTATAGAAAAATTGCAAAGGATTTTTATTTTCAGGCAAAGGCATTTTTATTTGCCCTAAGGAACTAATGAAGGTTTCTGAGCAGATGGATTGACATGGTCAGACCAGTGGCTTTGGGAAATTATTTTGGCAGCTTTGTGAAGTTTTCACTGAAAAAACTGGAAACAAGGAAAGGTGTGAGGAACTTTTATTTTATGTTATTTGCAAAAGCCCAGATGAGTTTTTGACGGCCCAAACTAGGGTGTTGGCATTGTGATAGGAAAGAAGGGAATAGATGTGAGAGAAGTAATGGTGGTAGTTCTGATAACTCTTGGCAATGATTCCAACATGAGAGTAAAGAAAGAAGGACAGGTGTAGGATGATGTTGAGGTTTTAAATCTTAATGACTTGGAGAGTAGTCTGTTATCAACAGAAAAATGAAGAAGTCAGAAGGAGGGAAAGGTTTAGAGCAGAAGGCAGGTTCAATTTCATAAGTTCAATTTCAGACATTTTGATTTTGAGGTCCCAATGGTCTATTCAAGTAAAATGTCCAGCAAACAGCTGGATATGTGAAATTAGGGTCAAGGAGATAAATTAGGGTAGGCTACAAAATTCTCAGTGTTCTACACAGAGGTGAACGTTAAACAAGGAAGTATATTGGTAATCAAGATGGGCTCTTAGCACTTATTCAACCAAGCGCACCTGAAGAGTTTGGCCTTTGTTTCCTGGATTAAATTGGGAGTCCTTGATGACCTCCTTGTCCCAAGGGAAAGCCTAGTTTACATGGGTTTGAGTGACATGTTTGTGACATCAGAGGGTTTTAGACCACATGGGTTTAAGTCGCATTTTTGTGATGATTTTAGGTCATGTGGGTGAGTCACATGTGTGACGCACCTTTGACCATGAACAAGATATATAAACACAGAGGTTGGCTTTCTCTTTTGGAGCTCTGAGCCACAGCAGGAGTGGCATGTGACTCTGAGTCAACCTTGTTGAGCTCCTGGCTGAACTCAGATGTTGATGGTTCCTTGGTGACTCTGAATTGTATATGGTCTGTTCATAAATGTATGTTTGTAATTTGTTTGTATTTGCTCTGAAGTTCAGAGTGCTGACTTTTCCCCCTGAGCTGAGTGAATGATATTTGTACGTTGGATTAAAGTAAGATTGTTAACCCCTTAACGTTGCTTTTCTTAGTAAAGCAGATCAAAAGATTCTGGGCTTGCAGCATTCTATGTGCTGGTTGTTGTTGGTTTTACACCCCCACAGCAGCTGCTAGCCAGATTGTTGCAACAGGAAGAGACTAGAGAAAGGTACCAACAAATAAGGAAGATGTATAGGGGTTTTGAGATACGAAGGAAGGAATGAGGAAGTTTCTGATAGTTGGTGTCAATCAAAGTTGGCAGAAACATCATTTGTGGAAAGAGAGAGGGGGCTGTATGTAGAATTAGGTGGGAGAAAGGGCCTTACAGATAAGAGGATATTTGCTACCAATTGTACAGAAATCAAAAGATTTCAATGCAGCAGAATGCCAAAAGGTCAAGAAATTTAGAAGTGAAAAACAGCATCCTGTTGAACTGATTAATCATTGACAAAGTTATAAATAACATGAGGTGAGAGAAGTTTTGTCCTAGGGCATCAACATCTAGCACAAGGTCTTTCTGGGTTAGACAGAAGATACTTGCTTCTTTCCTAGTTGTGTTTGTTTTAATGTTAAGCTTCAAGTCAGCTTTTACATTCTCTTCTTTCTCTTTCATCAAGAGGCTTCTTGAATCTTCTTCACTTTCTATCATCAGAGTAGTATAGTCTGCATATCTGAGATTGCCGATATTTCTCCTGTCAACCTCAATTCTGGCCTTTGATTCATCCAGTATGGCATTTGGCATGATATACTCTGCATATAAGCTAAATCTCTACAGTTTTTTTTCCTTTATTATACCCATTTTTGATGTTCCATTGATATCTCTAATATTCTTATATTCCACCTTCTCTCGTCCAGCAAGGTAACAACATAGAATTTTAGGAGAGCATGCAACAATGGAGGGGTGTTTCAAGGAGAAATAGGTTACTAGAATTCAGGAGAAAGCATTTACATGCCCTCATCACTTTTCAGTTTGTCTCCTGGCCCTCAATCTATTTCCTGTCCAATCTGTCCTCCATATATTTCATTGTGTCACTTCTCAGCTTGAAATCATTCAAATTCTCCCCATCACCTATTGAATAAATTGAAATTTTCCCTGAGACACATTTTAACCCTGGATGAAACATAGAATTAGAATCAGTAAGTCTCAGAGTTGGAAAGAACCTTAGAGGATACCAAAATGTCTGATTTGTTTTTGATTTGTCATGGTACATTTTTTCCAGATGCTTTGCTCTTACCATATTCTATATTGTATCACAGTTATTTGTGCACCTACTTTAACCTTTTCCCTTAACTGTCAGATCATAAGCTTCTTCAGAACAGAAACTGTATTGTTTTGCACGTCAAGTTCATGAGGAAGATATTTGGAAAAAGAAAGAGTTTGGTGTGGCCCTCAAATCACTCCGTATCTGTAACTAACACCACCAACTTAATAAAAATCAGCCATTGGAATTGTCAATGAAAATCATCTCTTTGCAACACTCAACACATGTATTCAATTTTTAGCGAAAATAAACAAACAAACTCCCAATACATTGGATTGGGATTTGGAAGGTTCTGCTAGTCTTGTAATTACCACCAGTTACATTTGTGATATGTGACTAATCACTTTATAACATGCTTCATCTGGAATTTCTCCTGGAAATACTTCCTGGTTCCCCTAATTTTTAGTGTCATGATCTATAAAGCAACTTTCCATCTAATCTGAATGTCTCTCTTTGTTTTGATTTCTATATATTGTTTCCACCATTAGAATAGAAGCACCTTGAAGGCAGGGATTGTTTTATTTTTTAATTTTTCTTTCTATCCCTAGCAGTCAGTGCT
This sequence comes from Trichosurus vulpecula, assembly GCF_011100635.1. Taxonomy (NCBI): domain Eukaryota; kingdom Metazoa; phylum Chordata; class Mammalia; order Diprotodontia; family Phalangeridae; genus Trichosurus; species Trichosurus vulpecula. The sequence continues at coordinate 93,216,814 of NC_050581.1, read as the reverse complement.
TGATACATTCCAATGTAATAATAAATGTTTAATTAATTGCTGACCAATTGATTAGGTTACAGAGAAGTAGGGAGGTAGAGGGAGGGCCAAAGAAATTGTAGATCCTAGAATTATCGAAGTAATGAATATAACAATTTAAAAAACCAACATAATGATAATGATGACAGGCAACATGAGCAATGCTTTGTGCTTTGCCTTGCCTTGCCTTGAAATCAGGAAGATCTACATTCAAGGACTATCTCTGATACACTCAGGCTGCGTCACTTTGGAAAAGTCACTCAATCTCTCAGAATCCTTGTCATCTCAGTAAGATGCAGAATAAAAGAAAAAATTGCATTGCTAGAAATTTCCTCACTGTGGGTTCCCAACTCCAGTAATACAAAAGGAAGGGACCAACATCACCATTTCAACTCTGTTCATCTATATTTTTCTTGTGACATCATCAAAATATTCATATTTTAGAAGTTTGGGAAAGTTTCTTTTATTCATTAAAAAACTCAGTTTCCTAAGTATATCTGCGTCAATTCAAAAGCTAAGCCTGAAAAGTGGGAAATGAATTTTGATGAGAATAGATATGCCTGAAATTGTTGCAAAATATTTCTCTATTGATTTCCCTTAGCATAAATAGAGATCACTCTGATACATCATTTCTGGTTTCTATTCCAGCATGATGATATTCTGATCATTTCAAAATAAGATACTAGAGCAATGCTTTTCTTCCCTGAACAACCAAACAACCATTTATGTGAAAATATTATTTCAACTAATGCACAAAGCTGAATCACACGACAATAAGTTCCAAATCATAAACATTTTGTGTAAAATAAGAATCATTTTATAGCAACTGAAATTTTCCTTTAAAGTACAAATTTCCTGAGAAATTTAGAATGCAATCCATTTCACTGAGAGTAGGTTAGGGAGGGGGAGTCCTACAAACAAATGCTGTAAAAACCTTGCCTTCTTCTGTTAACATTGATTTCTAACACTACTTTTAAAAACAGTAACATATAGATAGATAGATAGATAGATAGATAGATAGATAGATAGATAGATAGATAGACAGAGATAGACAGACAGACAGACACAGAGAGATAGAGATATTCTGACCATCTACAAAGCAGAAGTATTTTGTGAAGTCCTATTAAAGAGTTGGTATCTGTTGATTGAATGCTATAAATAATGCAGTCCACAGGAAGTAGATCTGATTCAGCAATATTTTGGGCCCACAGGAAGAATCTTCACAGGAGCAATTTACTATATTTATATTTCTTTGTCAAGTTTTAAACTTATATCTAAATTCATGTTGTGGATTTCGATTTTGCCAATACACATCTCTGCCTCTGATGCTGCTGCTGACTGTAAATTTACATTTTTAAATGAAATACACAATCTAGAAACTCCCTCAAGTTAAATCAGATACCTAATTCAAATCTGATATTTTGCCACAAATAATAAACTTACCAATCCATCCTGAACAAAGTTGGCATTCCCATCTGTGAAATAGCAAGGCCAAAATCCCTTTTCACTCATTTAAAAAAGCATCTATTCTAGGCACTGCCCTTTAGAGGGTGCAAGTAAAAAAATTAACCTTCCTAAATGCATTTCCCCAATATAAATTATTTCAACTCCAAGACTGATACATATAAGAATAAAACCAGAGGACCAATAGGCAGTAATGATTTATGGAGTCATGGCATTTGGGGAGTTCGGAGAGAGAGTAAACCTCCATTTAACCTCCTCCTTGACTCTCACGTGGTTTAAGAATGGCTAAGGCAGTTTCATTTAAGCAGCTGATTTTAAATTGCTCCTTGAGGCTGGTTTTGTAAAACTTCTATGATATTTTATGGGTCTACAGTTTTACGAGCACTATAAATGCCACAAACTCTAGAAATGGCTTAGCATTTCAACAGGAATGTCTTTTCCTGAATCAGGGTGAAACTGTGTTACTGCATGTTGAAATCTATTAAGTCTCACTCCTACTTAAATTTCACCAGGCTTCCTAACACAATGATGAAGTAAGTACATTATCCAGAGTGCTCTCTAGCTGGGGTCATTATTATTTAAATAGTCTCCCTCCCCACCTCCCAGAAACCTTCCCATGACCTTTATGGAATACAGTATTTTCTGTATTCCATCTTTTAAATAAAGCTGAGGAATCTATACTGAGCAAAGGCACATCTTCCTTCAAAGAGCAATGGTGACAATGGCATCGGGGATTGGCAAAACACTGGAAATGATCTTCCTCTTCGGCTGATATCAAGAGACCATTCTAAAAGAAATATGAAATATAGGTAAAACACAGAGATGAATGTGGAATTTTTGCATGTAGAATTAGCCTAGCCCTGGAAAAAATGTAATCATTGAACAAATAAAACAATTATTAAGGATCTACTGAGTGCTAGACATTGTGAAGGTGCTGGCAATGTGAATACAAAGAATGAAACAACCCTACTAGAAAGAGACTCATATTCTATAGAATTACGTTATATTAGGAAATGTGATCTCAGTTGAAAAAAGTCAGGGAAACCAATCTCAAACTGGGGAGGACACCCTAGGACCTGGTAAGTAGTGATTTGTCCTGGGTAGAGGTTATACATCAGCCAGTGCTTTATTTTGACTTCTGTGATCAGCTTCATGATCCAATGAGCTACAGGTATAGAGAGTGGTGTGCTGGGGACAGATCCTACTGATTCACAAGAGGCAATCATTAAATTTTCAGCATGAGCATTTACATCTTAGAAATCACAAATGCTACAATTCAGGTCTTGATTTATGGTTTGTTAATTTTCTGGACTTAAAAAGGTGATGGATAAAACATTAAAAATAAAGATGAATCAGCTCACAACTCCACCAGCAATGCAACAATGTTCCAATTTCCCCACATCCTTTCCAGCATTTATCATTCTCCTGATTTGTTATTTTAGCCAATCTGACAGGAGATATGTGGTATCTAAGAGTTGTTTTGATTTGCATTTCTCTAATCAGCAGCGATCCAGAGCATTTTTCCATATGCCTGTAGATAGCTTTAATTTCTTCCTCTGAAAACTGCCTGTTCATATCCTTTGACCATTTCTCAATTGGGGAATGGCTTGTATTCCTATATATTTGGCTTAGCTCCCTGTATATTTTGGAGATGAGGCCTTTATCAGAGATACTAGTTGCAAAGATTTTCTCCCAATTTTCTGCTTCCCTCCTAATTCTTGTTGCATTGGCTTTTTTTGTACAAAAACAGCAATTATTATTGCTGGTGGAGTTGTGAGCTGATCCAGCCATTTTGGAGGGTGGTGTGGAACTATGCCCAAAGGGCTATAGAAATGTTCATACCCTTTGACCCAGTAATACCACTTCTAGGGTTGTATCCCAAAGAAATCACGCAAGCGGGAAAAGGACCCATATGTACAAGAATATTTATAGCAGCTCTCTTTGTGGTAGCCAAGAATTGGAAAGCAAAGGGATGCCCATCAATTGGGGAATGGCTGAACAAGCTGTGGTATATGAAGGTGATGGAATACTATTGTGCCATAAGAAATGGGGATGATGCAGACTTCATAACAACCTGGAAAAACCTACACGACATAATGCTGAGTGAGCGGAGCAGAGCCAGGAGAACGTTGTGCACAGCCACAGATATGTGGATTCCGTGAGGACCAACCCTGACATACTGCGCTTTTCTCAGCAACCTAAAGGGCAAGGACAACTCCAGGGGACTCACGATGGAGAATGCTAACTTCATTCAGAGAAAGAACTGCGAAGTTTGAATACAGACTGAGGCACACTACATGCTCGCCTTTTCTGCTTCTCTTTTGTTTTTGTTTTTGGGGTTTTTTTTTTTTTTTGGTTCTGTTTCTTCTTTCTCATGATTCATTCCATTGGTCAAAATTCTTCTCCACGACTTGACTAGAGCATAAATTAATTCAATGCGAAGTTATACATGACAGTTATATGAGACTTCATGCCGTCTTGGGGAGGGAGGGGGGAGGGAGGGGAGAAAAACTGGAACTCAAAACTATGTAGAACCATGTGTGGTAAACTAAAAATAAATAAAGAAATTTATTTAAAAAAAATGAAGATGAAACTTAAAACTGTCTCTCACATACATTTTTTTCCCTAAGAACTGGTTGATAAATATTTTTCCAGCACACCCCTAGTCATTCTACCTGCAGAAGTAAGGCGAAGTAATGGTTCAATCCAGTGTTATCATTGTAATTGCTGTTGTTTAATACACACTTCATCTTCAAGCATGCTTCCTGTTCTGGGAGACTCCTTTTAAAGCAGAAGAAACTTTTATGTCAAATATGGATTATTTGTATCCTTTTGGTTCGCATATTAAGACTACTAATGATCTGCTTCGTGGCATAGCCTCATACGTTTGTGGGCCAGAAGTTGTTTTACTTTCCTTCCTTATTAATTTCTGTAAAATGTTTTGAGTGTCCCCTCCTATTCCCTAATTCCACTCCCTACCACATACACCCCACAGTTTAAGATGATAGAAACATGTCACTCTCTCACCCAGTCACTTAGCAGAGAATCTTGTCTCATATTTTATAGAAAAAAATGAGGCCACTTGCTATGAACTCTATCTTCTCCTTTCTTCCTCATCTCCTATCACTCAGGTGACTATCACTTCCTCCTCCTTCACCCCTGTCTCACTTGAAGTGGCCTTACTTCTTAGTAAAGCTAACCATCGCAGTTGTTCAAGTGAACCCATCCCATCTCTTCCAATAGATTACTCTTTCTGTCATACCCACACTAGTATTTATTTTTTTTAATTTAAATTTATTTATTTATTTAACATATTTGTTTTTCGGCATTGATTTTCACTACAGTTTGAATTACAAATTTTCTCCCCATTTCTACCCTCCCCCCCCACTCCAAGATGGCATATATTCTGGTTGCCCTGTTCCCCAGTCAGCCCTCCCCTCTATCACCCCCCTCCCCTCTCATGCCCTTTTCCCTTCTTTTCTTGTAGGGCAAGATAAATTTCTACGCCCCATTGCCTGTGTATCTTATTTTTTAGTTGCATTCAAAAACTTTTTTTTTGTTTTTGAACATCTGTTTTTAAAACTTTGAATTCCAAATTCTCTCCCCTCTTCCCTTCCCACCCACCCTCCCTAAGAAGTCGAGCAATTCAACCTAGGCCACATGGGTATCATTATGTATAACCCTTCCACAATACTCATGTTGTGAAAGGGTAACTACATTTTGCTCCTTCCCAACCTGTCCCGCTTTATTGAATTTTCTCCCATGACCCTGTCCCCTTTCCAAAGTGTTTGTTTTGATTATCTCCACCCCCATCTGCCCTCCCCTCCATCATCCCCCCACTTTTATTATTTTTTTTATCTTCCTCCCTCTTCTTTCCTGTGGGGTAAGATACCCAACTGAGTATGTATGGTAATCCCTCCTCAGGCCAAATCTGATGAGAGCAAGGTTCACTCATTCCCCCCTCACCTGCCCTCTCCCCTCCTCCCACAGAACTGCTTCCTCTTGCCACCTTTATGTGAGATAATCCACCCCATTCTATCTCTCCCTATCTCCCTCTCTCAGTATGTTGCTCTCTCATCCCTTAATTACATTTTATTTCTTTTAGATATCTTCCCTTCATCTTCAACTCACCCTGTGTCTGCTCTCTCTCTTTTACATATATATATATATATATATATGCATATATATGTATACATAAACACACATATATATACATACATACACATACATACATATACACATAGATATATACATACATACACATTCACTTATATATATATATACATAAATATATATATATATATATATATATATATATATATATATATGTATATTCCCTTCAACTACCCTAATACTGAGGTCTCATGAATCATACACATCATCTTTCCATGTAGGAATGTAAACAAAACAGTTCAACTTTAGTAAGTCCCTTGCAATTTCTGTTTCTTGATTACCTTTTTATGCTTCTCTTGATTCTTGTGTTTGAAAGTCAAATTTTCTATTCAGTTCTGGTCTTTTCACTGAGAAAGCTTGAAAGACCTCTATTTTATTGAAAATCCATATTTTGCCTTGGAACATGATACTCAGTTTTGCTGGATAGGTGATTCTAGGTTTTAATCCTAGCTCCATTGACCTCCGGAATATCGCATTCCAAGCCCTTCGATCTCTTAATGTAGAAGCTGAAAGATCTTGGGTTATTCTGATTGGGTTTCCACAATACTCAAATTGTTTCTTTCTGGCTGCTTGCAGTATTTTCTCCTTCATCTGGGAGCTCTGGAATTTGGCGACAATATTCCTGGGAGATTTCTTTTTGGGATCTATTTGAGGAGGCAATTGATGGATTCTTTCAATTTCTATTTTGCCCTGTGGCTCTAGAATATCAGGGCAGTTCTCCTTGATAATTTCTTGAAAGATGATATCTAGGCTCTTTTTTTGATCATGGCTTTCAGGTAGTCCAATAATTTTTAAATTATCTCTCCTGGATCTATTTTCCAGGTCAGTGGTTTTTCCAAGGAGATATTTCACATTGTCTTCCATTTTTTCATTCTTTTGGCTCTGTTTTATAATATCCTGATTTCTCATAAAGTCACTAGCTTCCACTTGCTCCAATCTAATTTTTAAAGTAGTATTTTCTTCAGTGGTCTTTTGGACCTCCTTTTCCATTTGGTTAATTCTACCTTTCAAGGCATTCTTCTCCTCACTGGCTTTTTGGAGCTCTTTTGCCATTTGAGTTAGTCTGTTTTTTAAGGTGTTGTTTTCTTCAGTGTATTTTTCAGTATTTTTTTGGGTCTCCTTTAGCAAGTCATTGACTTGTTTTTCATGGTTTTCTCGCATCCTTCTCATTTCTCTTCCCAATTTTTCCTCTACTTCTCTAACTTGCTTTTCCAAATCCTTTTTGAGCTCTTCTATGGCCTGGGGCCAGTTCATGTTTTTCTTGGAGGCTTTTGTTGTAGGGTCTATGACTTTGTTGTCTTCTTTAGGCTGTACGTTTTGGTCTTCTTAGTCACCAAAGAAAGAATCCAAAGTCTGAGACTGAATCTGGGTGTGCTTTCACTGCCCGGCCATATTCCCAATTAGCTAACTTGACCCTTGAGTTTTTCAGTGGGGTATGACTGCTTGTAGACTAACGAGTTCTATGTTCCACGTTTGGGGGGGGAGGTGCCAGCTCTGTCACCCCAGCACTCCTCCTTCCCCAAGAACCCCCAGCCCAGGCTGGGCTTAGATCTTCAACAGGCTGTGCATTCCTGCTCTGATCCATCACTTAATTCCTCCCACCAGGTGGGCCTGGGGCCGGAAGCAGCAGCAACTGCAGCTGCCCCACCTCCGCTGCCCCCGGGGCTGGAAGCCGAACCGCGAACTTCTTCCACTCCCGCAGCTTTTCCCACTAACCTTCTCCGCAGTCTTTGGTGTTTGTGGGTCGAGGGGTCTGGTAACTGCCGCAGCTCACATATTCAGGGCGCTAAGGGCCCCATCCGCCCGACTCTAAGTTTGGTTGGTCCACACCGCTCAGGATGGGCTCTGCTCCACTCCGTTCCCAGCTCCCAGCTCCGTGTGGAATAGACCTCACCCAGAGACCATCCAGGCTGTCCTGGGCTGGAGCCCTACTTCCCTCTGCTGTTCTGTGGGTTCTGCCATTCTAGAATTGGTTCAGAGCCATTTTTTATAGGTTTTTGGAGAGACTTGGTACGGAGCTCACTCTAGTCCCTGCTTACCAGCTGCCATCTTGGCTCCACCCCTAGTATTTATTTTCAATCTCTCCCTCTTTGTTTGTACATTCCCTTCTGCCTTGCAAATTGGCCATGACCTCATCCGGACCACTCTTTCTTAATCCCTCACAATTTGACTCCTGACTTTATCAATTCACCAAAACTGCTCTCTGCACAATTACTAATGATCTCTGCTGCCATATCAAATGGACTTTTCTCTATCCTCATTTCCCTTGACCTCTCTGCAGACTTTGTTGATCACTCTCTCTTCCTTGATACTCTTTTCTCTCTTAAGTTTTCAAGACACCCATTTTACCACTCTTTCTCTGTCTTCTTTGTTGGATCCTCTTCCACATCATACCCTTTAACTGTAGGTATCCCTCCAGGTTTCATCCTGGGCCATATTCTCGTCTTTTTCTTCACTACTTCATTGGCGATCTCGTTAGTACCTAGGGATTTAATTGCCTTCTCTATGTTGATGATTTTCAAATACATCTATCCTGCCCCACACTCTTTACCTACCTCTAATAGTACATCTCCAACTGCCTTTCATATATTTCAATATTCAGTAGAAATCTTAAACTCAGTATGTCTGAAACCATTAACTTTCCCCCTAAATCCTCTCTCCATTTACATTTCCTATTACTATGGAGGGCAACACCATCCTATCCAATCTCTCAAACTCACAATCTGGGTATCACCCTAGTCTCCTCCCTCTTTCTCATCCCCTTTTGTCAATTTGTTTTCAAAGCCTGTCAATTTCAATTTTGCAACATCTCTTAAATACAACCCTCTGACACTGACACTATTCTTGGGCAGGTCTTCATCACTTTATGGCTGATCTTATTATAATAGCCTGATGTTAGGTCTGCCAGCTTCCCATTCTAATCCAACATCCATTCAGCCACTAAAGTGATTTTCCTAAATTTCTGATATGACCATAGCCTACATTGACCCTACTCAATAAACTCCAATGGGTCTCTTTCCCATTAAGGATAAAATACACCATACTCTATTTGATTTTCAAAAGTTTTTATAACCTAGACCCACCTATCTTTCTAGTTTTCTTACACTTTCCTCTCTGGCAGGTGTAGCCAGAGTGGCCTTTGTTTTCTTTTAGTGACTCAGTTCATCTCATTGAGCTTTGCTGGGCCATGCCTGGGAGCAGAGAACTTCCTGTGCGACCTCTTCCGGGGCAGGAAGCCCAGAAACCCATGCTTGGAAGCAGAGAACTTCCTGTGTGATGGGTCATGGAGCTGACTGAGGAGAGGTGTTGACTCGGGAGTCACATCCTATTGGGTGTTAACCTAGTCTACACTAGGGGGAGAGGCCAACTCAAGAACCAATCGGCCCTGGTCATTCAGGCGGCACTTGATGATGTCAAAAACTCTATAAGAGGGGAGAGGGCAGCTTGAAGAGCTCTCTTTCCTTTTCTGGTTGGTGTGGGAGCAGCGGGGAGTGTGACTCTGGGCCAGTTCTTGCTCTCAGGCCGAGTCCAGATGTTGGTAACTATGAATTGTATTGGGTCTGTCTGTTGATATTTGTAATTTGTTTGTATTTTGGTTTTGAGGTTCGGGGTGCTGGTTTGTTTTCCCCTGAACTAAATGAATGTTCTCCAATTCAGGGTGCTGGCTGTTTGTTCCCCTGAACTAGCTGACTGTAATCTGTATTTGGCCTGTCTGTTGATGCTTGCCTGTGTGCTCCTCTGAACTAACTGAACGCTGGCATTTTTTTTTCCCCTGAACTAAATGAATGTTGTCTGTATGCTAACTGAATGCTGGATTAAAGTAAGCTGGTCAACCCCTTCATCGTGCTTTCCTTGTTTAAGCAGATAAAAAGAACCTGCACTTTTCTGGCATGCCGGCAGCCTCCTGGGTGCATCTTACGCCCCCACAGGAGTTGCTAGCCGATTGTTAATACAGCAGGTTCTCTTAGATCCAGTGGCACTGGCTTTCTGGCTATTCTACAAACAAGATACTCCCTCTTTCAGTTCCTGGCATTCTCTCTAGATGGCCCCCATACCTGGAATGCTCTCCCTCCCTTCCATTCCATCTACTGACCTCCCTTGCTTCCTTTAAGTCCTGGACTTCCCCAACGCTTTTTAATTCTAGTGCTGTCCCTCTGTTAATCAATTCCTTTTCTTCCTGTATATATAGTTTCTTCTATAATTATTTGTTTCTATCTTGTCTCCCTTCCACTAGATTGTAAGCTCCTGGAGGTCAGGGACAACCTCTTGCCTTTTTGTATCTCCAGCTCCTAGCAAAACAGTTGGTGTATAATAAATGTTTATTTATTTATTGATTAATTGATTGCCAAGAACACATTCATAGTATTTATTAGTATCTAAGTTAAATATCCTACTTATTCTGAGATAAATTCCATCTTCTGATATCACAAATTGCATATCATCTCTAGCTTCCTTTTGGGATCTAACCATCACAAGTCTGCTGTGAGATAAATAAAAGTGATAAGAATGTTGAATATATGCTGAATGAGTATACTGTCCATGTCTAGGCACATGCTCTTGGGCCAAATAGCATTCAGTTCACATTGCACATGTTCTCTCGTTCAGTAATTTCAGTTGTGTCCTACTCTTCATGACCCAATTTGGCATTTTCTTGGCAAAAGATACTAAAATGGTTTCCTTCCCCAGCTAATTTTACAGACATGGAAACTGAAGTAAATAGGGTTAATTAACTTGCCCAGAATCATACAACTAGTAAGTATCTGAGGCTGGATTTGAACTCTTCCTGATTCCAGACCCAACAGTCTATGCACTGTGCCACCTAGCTGCCCATGCACAGGTATGTAATATATGGCAAATATAAATCTATAACAACACCAGAAAAATATGTCTTTTTGTGTGTATTTGTATATGTATGTAGGGAGAAGGGGAGGTTACTGATAAAGAGTGATGTCAGAAAAAGTTTATTTTTTTGTAAGCAAGAGAAGCCTCAAGTTATATTACCATAAAAACCAATCCTTTTGACTGTTGCATGGGAAGATTTTATAGGTGTACAGGTGATCAGAGGAACAGAACCCCTAAAGGTCTTGAGAAACATTCTTCTTGATCTGGAAGCACCAATGGAGGGGATATTGGAAATTTTGTTGCTTCCTTCATTCACTATCCATCTGAGATGTGGTCATCTGTAATTCATCTTCTGCAGTAACTCATACTGTTGGACAAACATAACCAGAACATATGTGAGTTGTGAGTTAGATTTTGCTTTCCCCTTTTACACACATGGGGGATAATATTTCACACATCAAAATTTATTTAGAGATCATGTGTTGCTAAATGTTGGGGAATGGGCAAGAGACTGTGATTATCTTTTCACACTTTTGAATTAGCCCTGTAAATCAGGGAGGCTAAAACAAGAGGTAAGGGCAATGAGGAATTATGGCAGTAGAGAAACTCACCCTAACTTAATGGTTCCAAATTTTAACTAATTATTTTCATTGACTAGTGGATTTGGTATGTTTTTTCTAATGTGACTAATGAACTATGAGTACTGTCCCTTACCTCCAAATCTGGTACTTTCTGTCTGAATTCAGTTTCCTAAGACAAAATCTAGATGTTTTTACTAGTTTCAGTTTCAGCAAAAAATAATAAACTGCATGAACTTGGAAAACCTGGAGTTGTAGGAAAAACGAAAGGAGAACATGAGATATGCAAGCCACCCTCATTTTATGCAAGAAAATTATTTTCTGTTCCCAAACTCCTGAGCCTGGAAAAGCCTAGTTTGCATTCTGATTCCTGAAAGGCAACTATGATGGTTTGTTTATCTCTAAGTGTACTATTTCCTCTTTAGCCAAATGTCTCATTCATTGCAAACATTGAAGAAATATTTTTTTGGTAGGCTCCTGATATCTTTAACTTATCCAATTTCCTTCTTTGAGAGGGAAACCACCCCTGATGAAAGTAAGGGCATTTGGCATTGCTACTTTCCATTAGAGAGAAATAATTGATTATTTTGAAACTTTAACATTTCCTCAAAAGACATGGAAATATCCTCTAAATAGACCTGTGATACTTTGTCCAGTCTGAGGTTCTTTAAAGATGATATGGATCTTACAAATACATTATTGCAGTTTGTGTGTATGAGACTGTGAGCCCACACAAAAGAGTGAAATGGGAATCGTCTTAACCTGAAGCAGAAAGCTATTATTCTCTCTATCCAGAATTCCAATTAAACAATATCCAAGAGAAAACAACACTGCTAAAAATAATGAAGACAGCAGCAGATTTGCTTTCAAGAATTGCCCAGAAGAGAATGAAAATAATGAACCCGAATCACATCCAATGAATTCTATAAAGGTTGTTTGAAACACTTTAGACAATATGAATAAAATAGTGTTCTGAGAATTTGCTGTCCTTAAGCTTGTAAACCAAAGCAGTTTGTACTTAAATATATTCAAATGACATGCAGGATGCATTCTATTATACAAAATGAACTGCTACCCATTCTGGTCTTAACTGCTACTGGGTAGCAGACATTTTGGGTAATAACACACCTCTGTAAGCCTGAGTTTCGTCGTTTAATAAGATCACAGAATTTTAAGCTAGAATGGATTTTAGAGATCCAGCACAAATCTGATCCAACTCTGTTATTTCATAGTTGAATAAATGAGTCCGAGAGACTTTTATTGAGATAATGGAAGAATCTGGGAAGAGTTGGATAGGGGAAAAAGTCAGCATTGCAAGCAGTAACCCATCTTTCCCCTATTTGGTTGAATGTGCACACTTGGGTTTTCTATACTTGTTGGGAACATTAAGGATTGCCCATTCCTCAGTATATACTTTGACTCTATGAAAACTCTCAAATAAAAAACCTTTGGAAAAATCAAACCAGGGAAAAATGGACTCAGTACAAGGAGCATAATGGGATGATAAAAGAAATACATTCCCTTTTCTATGCTTATTGGATCTGGAAGGCTTTTGCCACAGGGGAAAGTATGAGCACAGATGTAAGGAGGGGGGAATGGTGTTTGAAAGAAGTGAAATAGACAATCATTAACATTTCTTCTAATTGTAAAAATCAATGAACAATAGAGGCAACTTTCTGTAACTATAACTATATATAGTTATGTATGTATATGTGTACATACATATACACGCATACATATATAAAACATAACTTTCGCTGTCATGGTGGATGCTTGTAATGTCTGCTACCACTCATGCTGAGGCTGGTGGATCTCTTGATCTCAGGATTTTATAAGCTAGAGTGAACTGATCCAAGCTGATCCAAGCTCCCACATCAAATATGGCACCAGTGTGGTGAGACCATGATAAAAGGGGATTGGAAAAGAGGGAAGGGGGCCTACATAGTAGCCTAAGGGAAGGAGAATCTACTGGCTGAGGTTCAAAATGAAGTAGGTCAAGGCAGAGCTAAGATGGTTGAGTAAAGGCAAGGATTTGGCTGAGCTCTCCCCCAAACTCCTCCAAATACCTTTAAATAATGACTCCAAACAAATTCTAGAGTGCCAGAATCCACAAAAAGATGGAGTGAAACAACTTTCCAGCCCAAGACAACTTAGAAGGTTGACAGGAAAGGTCTGTTGCACTAGGGTGAGAGAGATGCATAGACCACCACAGGCCACATCAACATAGACAGGACCCCAGCAAACCAGGAGTAGGCCTCAAGGCAACTGAGTCAATGTCAGCAGTAGTGATTTCCAGACCTCTCAACCCACAGACCCCAAAGACAACTTAGAAGGTCAGCAGTAAATGTCTGTCACACCTGGGTGAGAGTGGAGCGCAGTCCAGTATAGACATTGCCAACATGGCCCCAACCCCAGCAAACCAAGAGTAGGCCTTCAGAGCCACTGAATCAGCAATGGCAGCAGCTGCTTCCAGAGTTCTCATCCCACAGACAGTAAGGGGGCAGGGGGTTGTTGAACAACTAGTCAGAAGGGGATTACAGGGGTCCCTTTGGTAGCATTGAGGTAGGACTCTGTTGCTTTGCTCATACTCAGATCTGGGTTGCAGGCCTGGGTGGCAGTCTTGGGGTGAGGAGGAACAGTAGCACACCAGTGGCCACAGTTGAGAAGAGACCCTTGTCACAGTTCCAGGACAAAAAAGGGTGCTTGTGGTCATTCACAGACCAGAGCAAAGGCCAAGAGAGTAGCAAACATGTCTCCTTCAATAATACCACCTTGAAAGAAATGAAAACATACAGGTCCTTAGAAGTATCTTTGCAAATAGCTTCATAAAACCACTCAAACTTGGGACACTGCCCACTCCAACCTGAAAGAAAGGTCTAACAAAAAGTTAAATGTCCAATAATAGGCTTAGAATATGAGTAAACAAAAGAAAAAAATATTCTGACCATAGAAAGTTACCATGGCGACAAGGAGGATCAAAAACATATACTCAGAAGAAGATAACAAAGTAAAGCTCCTACATCCAAGCCCTCCAAGAAAAATATGAATTGGTCTCAGGTCATGGAAAAGTTCAAAAAGGATTTCAACAACCAAATAAGAAAGGTAGAAGAAAAACTGGCAAGAGAAATGAGTGGTACAAGAAAATAATGAAAAAAATGAGTCAATAGCTTGGTAAAAGAGAAACCAGAAAAAAATAGTAAAGAAAATAACACCTTAAAAAAACAGACTAGGCCCAATGGTTAAGAAAAAGGTACAAAACATCAATGAGATGAATGCTTTAAAAAGCAGAACTGGCCAAATAGAAAAAGAGGAACAAAAATTCACTGAAGAGAACTCATTAAAAAGTAGAATTGGCCGAATGGAAAAGGAGGTACAAAAGTTCATTGAAGAAATTAATTTGCTAAAAATTAGAATTGAGCAAATACAAGCTAATGACTTTTTGAAAAATCAAGAAACAATAAAACAAAATTAAAAGAATGAAAAAATAGAAAACAATATGAAATATCTCTTTGGAAAAAAAAAGACCTGAAAAAATAGACCCAGGAGAGATGGTTTAAATATCATAATTCCTGAAAGCCAGGATTAAAAAAAAGAGCCTAGACATTATTTTCCAAGAAATTATGAAGGAAAATTGCCCTGATATTCTAGATCCAGAAGGTAAAATAGAAATTGAAAGAATCTGCCAATCACCTCCTGAAAGAGATCCTAAAATAAAAAAATCCCAGTAATATTCTAGCCAAATTCCAAAGCTCCCAGGTGAAGGAGAAAATATTACAAGCAGCAAGAAAGAAACAATTCAAGTATCATGGAGCCACAGTCAGGACAACACAAGACTTAGAAGCTTCTACATTAAAGGATCAGAGGGCCTGGAATATGATATTCTGGAAGGCAAAGGAGATAGAATTACAACCAAAAATTACCTACCCAGGAAAACTGCGTATATCCTTCAGGGGAAAAAAATGGATATTCAATGAACCAGAGGACTATCAAGCATTCTTAATGAAAAGACCAGAGCTGAACAGAAAATTTGCCTTTTAAATACAAAACTCAAGAGAAGCATAAAAAGGTAAACAGGACAAGGAAATCATGAAGGGATTAAAAAGGTTAAACTGTTTAATTGGGAAGATGATACCTGTAATTTATAAGAACTTTCCAATCATTAGGGTAGGTATAAGGAATATATAGGGACAGAGGGCATAGTAGAAGTTGAATATAAAGGGATTATATCTAAAAAATAAAATTAATGGGGGGAGCCAATATGGTGTCTGGAAAGCAGGGACTTGCTTAAGCTCTCCCCCAAATCCCTCCAAACACCTGCAAAATATGTCTCTGAACAAATTCTAGATCTGTGGAACCCACAAAATAGCAGAGGGAAGCAGGTCTCCAGCCCAGGATAGCCTGGATGGTAACTGGGAAGGGTCTATCACACGTTGCTTGGAGTGGAACATAGCCTCAGTGTGGGCTGTGCCAGGACAGACCAGACTGGGAGTGGGCCAGAGCATGCCTGAGGGCCATGAATCATTGAGCTGTGGCAGTTACCAGACTTTTCAACCCACAAAAGTCAAAGACCATGGAGCAGGTGAGTGGGAAAACTTCTGTATTGGGTTAGGGATTGGTCCAGCTCCAGCACTGAGGGTGGTGGAGGTGGCACAGTGGTAGTGGCAGCAACAGGAAGTTTCTGCAGCTGCTTCCAGAGCTCCAGAGTCAGCTGCTTCCTGAGACCCTGGCTCACATGATGGGAGGAATCTAGCAATGGATCAGAGCAGGAGTGTAAAGAGTGCTTTGCTGGCACAGAGGGAGTTTTGCCCTTTTTGGATCTGGGTCACAATCCTGGTTGGCAGTTCTTGGGGGACGAGGATCACTGCTATGGCAGAGCTTGCTGTGTAGAAGTAGCTCAGAAAACAGCAGGCAGCCCCTAAAGCTTGGGACAAAGCACTTTCTACTCTACAAGCAGTCATATACTGAGAAAAAGCTCAAAGGTCAAGTAGTTGGCTGGGAACTGGCCAGGCAGAGAAAAAGGATGCAGACTCAGACTAAGATTCTAGAATCTTTTTTTGGGTGACAAAGAAGATCAATACATACAGCCAGAAGAAGTTTTCAAAGTCAACGAGCCTACATCAAAAGCCTCCCAGAAAATTATGAATTGGTCTCTGGCCATGGAAGAGCTGAAAAAGGATTTGGAAAAGCAAGTAAGAGAAGTAGAGGAAAAATTGGGAAGACAAATGAGAGTGATGCAAAAAATCCATGAAAAACAAGTCAATGACTTGCTAAAGGCGGCCTAAAAATACTAAAGAAAATAACTTCTTAAAAATAGACTAACCCAAATGGCAAAAAAGCTCCAAAAAGCCAATAAGGAGAAGAATGCCTTGAAAGGCAGAATTAGCCAAGTGGAAAAGGAGGTCCACAAGACCACTGAAGAAAATACCACCTTATAAATTAGACTGGAGCAAGTGGAAGCCAGTGACTTTATGAGAAATCAAGATATTATAAATCAGAAGCAAAGGAATGAAAAAATGGAAGACAATGTGAAATATCTCATTGGAAAAACCACTGACCTGGAGAATAGATCCAGGAGAGATAATTTAAAAATTATTGGACTACCTGAAAGCCATGATCAAAGAAAAGAGCCTAGACATCATCTTTCAAGAAATCATCAAGGAAAACTGCCCAGGATTCTAGAACCAGAGGGTAAAATAGAAAATAAAAGAATCCACTGACTGCTTCTTGAAAAAAATCTGAAAAAGAAAAGTCCTAGGAATATTGTTGCCAAATTTCAGAGTTCCCAGATCAAGGAGAAAATACTGCAAGCAGCCAGGAAGAAACAAACAAACAAAAAAAGAAAATGACCTATAACAAAAATATTCATAGCAGCTCATTTCTGGTGGAAAAGAATTGGAAATTGAGGGGATGCTCATCAATTGGGGAACGGCTGAAAAAACTGTGGTATGAAATTATAATGGGATACTATTGAACTGCAAGAAATGGTGAGCAGGATGCTCTCAGAAAAACCTTGAAAGACTTACATGAGCTCATGCAAAGTGAAATGCACTGTGTACAAAGTAACAGCAATATTGTAAGATGATCAGCTATGAACAGGTTAGCTCTTCTCAGCAAGACAATGATCCAAGACAATTCCGAAGGAATCGTCATGAAAAATGTTACCCATCCCCAGAGAAAGAACTGATGGTGTCTGAATACATATTGAAGCATACTTTTTTTGATTTCTTTATTTTTCTTGAGGATTTTTTTTGTTCAATGTTTTTCTTTCAAAATATAACTGGTATGGAAATGTTTTGTATGACTACACATGCATGACCTATGTTGAATTGCTTGCTTTCTCAATGAGTTATGGGAGGTGGGGAGTGAGGAAGAGAAAGAATTTGGAACTCAAAATTTAAAATTATTGTTTTTACATGTTTTACATGTAACTGGGGAAAATACTAAACAAAACAAAAGAAAATAGATGTAAGACAGATCCATCAAAGTTTACTGTGCTGATCAGTAGGGAGATAGGGCCATGTTTGGTCAGTATACTTCCTGCATGGATGACTTTGGGAAACCTAGTTTAAAAAAGAAAAGCTATACAGATCTAATAAATATATTTTTGAAATGAAGGTAAATAGGATATCAAAATAAGAGAAGCATTTTCATATTTGATCCAAGGGGTATACATATTTATTATTGGTTTTCTTTTCCCTTTCATTCCAAGATACACATTGATACACAAGATGGCCCATTGTGGTTTCAATCTCTCTTTATTCCAGTTTATTTTCCATATCCTCAAGACATCATATTCTAACATTCACTAGGGTAAGCTTCAAGTTAAAAAGAAATGGCATTTCTTAGGTTCTGTAGACATGTATATAGACATGTAAACATCCACAACGATATTCTGTGCGGTATCAAAAACAAATCAAAATTGTAAATTAAGTAGACGTCTACTGACTGGGGTATGATTGAACAAATTATGGTATATGAATGAAATAGATTATTGCACTTTAAGAAATGGCAAGTATGCCTAGTCATGGTTGTTTAAATGTCTAAGCAGCACTGCCTGGGGAAACTGATGCTAGTGTATTTCTTGAGTTGGAAGTTCTGATCTTTAGTATGACTAAAGTTAATCTGCTTTCTGGATGAAGTCTGGCATCATTGTGGTGAGGCCCCAGGACACTAGACTGCCTAAGAAAGGGTAAATTAGCACAGACATGGAAAACCTGTCTCAAGGAGAGGGGGGGGGGTAAGGAAGAGAATGATAGCATTTGGAACTCAAAACTTTAAACAAAAAAGTTTAAATTTTTTTCTTAAAAAGTTAAAAAAATAAATTTCAAAGGAAGAAAATGACCAGTCCCCCCCCCTCACTCCAAAAAAGTGGAACAAATCTTATTTGTAGAACAGATTATTCCTTTTAGCAATAACAGTGAAGGCACGCTATTTGGCTTCCAACATGCTATGCAAGCAAGTGGAAATCAATTAACCAGTCAATTAATGACACTAAGGAAGAAGATAGGAAAAAAAAAACAGTTGGACCAGACCAATTACATACATAGGAAATCCATGCTGGAGATAAAACAATTTAAAGGGCATTGCAGAATGATATCACAAAATAGCTGAAAAAGGGAAAGATACTGAACTGCTAGGAAGAAATCATCAACATTACTACTGAAAAGAGGTGATCAGGAAGAGACGAAATGGCAGATTAGAGGAAATTCAGCTGAACTTTCTCAACATGCCCCTCAAAACAATTTAAAAATAACATCTTAAATCAAATTTTGGAGCAGAAGGGAAAACAAAAGGTCAGTGCAAGACAATTTTCTGGCCTATAAAAACATAGGAGGTCAGCAAGAGAAGTTTGAGACACCAGGCTGAAGCCTGTCCAGTGCCCAAACATGTGGTAGCAAGAACAGTGGCTGCAGCAGAAACAGCAGCAGCTTTGAGAGCTCTCAGCTCAGATACAATAAGGGGACCAGAGAAATGATAAAAAATCAATTAAAGGAGATGCTTTCTGTCATTGGGTATAGTTGGCACTAATTGGCAACTCTATTATCCATACACATTTCTGGGTCACATTCCTGAATTCCAGGAAAGAGAGGAGACTGGGGCTCATCCACAAGGGAGCAGATGCCCTAGTCACAGCTCCAAGGTGAAGATATTCTAGCCTTTATGGCTACAAGGGATCAGGGATGCTTTCTGGGTAAAGACCAGAGTTCAGACAAGGAGAGAAGGGACCATACTTGTCCCAAGATTGAATCATCTTGGGAGCACTGATAACTTGAAAACCTCCAGGACTAGCTCTGAAAACAGTAGCACAAAAATGTCTGAAGCTTGGGACGATGCCTCCCCAACCCCAGGGGAGCATATCCCAATTTCAACCTAAAGTCTAAAGTCAAGAAATAGGCTAGGAAATGAAAAAACAACAACAAAGAATTTTATCATTAAAAGCTACTATGGTGTCAAGGAAGACCAAGACAAACTCAGAAGACAATAATATGAAAATAACTACAATCCAAGCCTCAAAGAAAAATGCTAACCAGAGCCAAACATAAGAATTCCAGGAAGGGGGGGCGGAGCCAAGATGGTGGCTGGAAAACAGGGACTAGCGTGAGCTCCCTGCCGAGTCCCCACAAAAACCTATAAAAATGGCTCAGAACAAATTCTAGAACTGCAGAACCCACAAAGCATCAGAGGGAAGCAGGGCTCCAGCCCAGGACAGCCTGGATGGTCTCTGGGTGAGGTCTATCCAAAACGGAGCTGGGAGCTGGGAGCTGGGAACGGAGTGGAGCAGAGCCCATCCTGAGCGGTGTGGACCAACCAGACCAGGAGCCGGGCGGAGGGGGGCCTAGTGCCCTGAATCAGTGAGTTGTGGCAGTTACCAGACTTCTCAACCCACAAACACCAAAGACAACAGAGAAGGTTAGTGGGAAAAGCTGCAGGAGTGGAAGGAGTTCGAGGTTCGGCTTCCAGCCCTGGGGGCAGCGGAGGTGGGGCAGCTACAGCTGCTGCTGCTTCTGGCCCCAGGCCCACCTGGTGGGAGGAATTAAGTGGTGGATCAGAGCAGGAGTACAGAGCCTGCTGAAGATCTAAGCCCAGTTTGGGTTAGGGGTTCTTGGGGAAGGAGCAGTGCTGGTGTGACAGAACTGGCACCTCCCACCCAAACGTGGAACATAGAACTCGTTAGTCTACAAGCAGTCATACCCCACTGAAAAACTCAAGGGTCAAGTTACTTGGCTGGGAATATGGTCAGGCAGCGAAAACACACCCAGATTCAGTCTCAAACTTTGGATTCTTTCTTTACTGACAAAGAAGACCAAAACATACAACCAGAAGAAGTCAACAAAGTGCAAAAGCCTACACCAAAAGCCTCCAAGAAAAACATGAACTGGTCCCATGCCATGGAAGAGCTGAAAAAGGATTTGGAAAAGCAAGTTAGAGAAGTAGAGAAAAAATTGGGAAGAGAAATGAGAAGGATGCGAGAAAACCATGAAAAACAAGTCAATGACTTCCTAAAGGAGACCCAAAAAAATATTGAAAAATACGCTGAAGAAAACAACACCTTAAAAAATGGATTAATTCAAATGGAAAAAGAGCTCCAAAAAGCCAATGAGGAGAAGAATGCCTTGAAAGGCAGAATTAGCCAAATGGAAAAGGAGGTCCAAAAGACCACTAAAGAAAATACTACTTTAAAAATTGGATTGGAGCAAGTGGAGGCTAGTGAATTATTGAGAAATCAAGATATTATAAAACAGAACAAAAGGAATGAAAAAGTGGAAGACAATGTGAAATATCACATTGGAAAATCACTGACCTGGAAAATGGATCCAGGAGAGGTAATTTAAAAATTATTAGACTACCTGAAAGCCATGATCAAGAAAAGAGCCTAGATATCATCTTTCAAGAAATTATCAAGAAGAACTTCCCTGATATTCTAGAGCCACAGGGCAACATAGAAATTAAAAGAATCCATCGATTGCCTCCTCAAATAGATCCCAAAAAGAAATCTCCTAGGAATATTGTTGCCAAATTCCAGAGCTCTCAGATGAAGGAGAAAATACTGCAAGCAGCCAGAAAGAAACAATTTGAGTATTGTGGAAACCCAATCAGAAATACTGCGAGCAGCTAAAAAGAAACAATTCAAATATCACAGAACTACAGTCAGGATCATGCAGGATCTCTCAGCTTCTACCTTAAACGACAGGAGATATTGGAATATGGTATTGTGAAAGCTAAAGGAGCTTGGACTACAACCAAGGATCAACTACCCAGCAAAACTGAGCATAATTTTCCAGGCAAGGAGATTGACATTCAACGAAATAAGGGAATTCCAGACCTTCCTGATGAAAAGGCCAGAACTCACTGGAAAATTTCATCTCCAAATACAAAACTCAAGAGAGACTTAAAAAGGTAAACGGGGGAAAAAACCCTAGTTAATCAATAAGGCTAATTAGTTACATCCTGATATAGGATTATTTTGTTTTATATATTATGTATATATATATATATGTCAATCCTGAGAATCGTTTACTTATTATGACAATTAAAAGGGATATTCATAGACTGTGGGTATCAGTATAAAATAATCAATATAATGATAAAAAATATCATTAAGACAAAGATACTGGAGCAGTTTTTCATGTCTTCTAGATCATTTAACAGATGAGGAAACTGAAGCAAACAGAGTTAAGTGACTTACCCAGGGTCACACAGCTAGTAAGTCTCTGAGGTCAGATTTGAATTCAAAGAGATGATTTTTCCTGATTCCAGGACAGGCACTCTATCCACCATCTAGCTATCCCTATACAAGGAAAAAAATGTTTTAATTTTTTATGTGCCGAGACAATCAATATGTATCTGTGTATGTGAGAGAGAGGGGGTGCGGTTAGGAATGGGTTAGTGCTAATAATGAATAATCATTATTTGGATTCACATTATTTGAAGTCACAATTCTGCTGAATATAGTCACTGCTTCCAGCCCAATTAGTCACTTCACTCTGGATCAGTTCATATTATCCAAGATTCTCTAAAATAATCTTTCATCATTTCTTCCCACATAATATTCTATGTCCATTCCAAAGTTTGGCCATTCCCTGATTTTCTAAGGACTCCAAGGCACCCCCTTAAATTCTAGTTCTCTTTGCTTTTTTATTTCCTCCTGTTATTCTTCCCTTTAGTACCAGGGGTCTTATTTTGCTTGCAACTATTCCTTCCTCAGTATCATCCTCCCTTTTAATGCCCCTCTTCATCCCTACTTGTGTCTCTGTTGTATTTGATGTATTTCTACATCAAGCTATATATAGTCAACTCACTTTTGTCCATTTCAATAAAAGATCATTTGATGCCCTCTCCATCCACCACTTTTTTTCCATTTTGTATATTCTTCTCACAGACCCACAAACAAGTTCTACCCCCTTCCTCCTTCTTTCTTTATTTTTATATTTCTCATTTTAACTCCCTTCTCTTCTCTTACTTAAAACCCTGAGAAAAATCAATTTATGGTAAGCTTCTCTATCTTTTCTAACTCTACTCCCTTAATAACCTAAGTTCTTAAGTAAAACATCTTTCTTCTCCCCTTATTAGAATTCTAGTACTACATTGTGATGCCACTGCTTTCAATTGCTCAAATAAAGGTAATTTTCTAGGTTTCTCTGGACTCTTATGTTTGTATTTCAAAGTTTCTACTGTACTCTGCTCTGAGAAGAGTATAGTACTCACAGGAAAGGGATAGCATAAAGAAGGCATGTACACTGACTCCTGCCAAAATATATCCATAGCTTAGTTTTGTATTTTTCCCATCTTTTCTTTGTCCTCTTAAACATTGTTATATTATAATACACTTAATCAATCCCAGACAAGCATCTACCACTAAATACCTTTTCAGTATGTATCTCTATCCTTAATTGCTTAAAATAAATTCTATTGATATCTACAGTTTATATGTCACAGATTTTTCTGAGACTCTGCACTCCTCAAGCCCACATACCCTAAATGATCTGCCCATTATGACAAGAGTAAACAGCCCTTCTTGCAAAGGTTAGAATGAGGCCTTAGCTGATAAAGACTGGAAATTGTATTTCTTCCCAGCTTGAAAAGAAAAAAAAATACTCATCGCGATTGTTGGGGGAGGGGAAAGTTACTATAGGAAAGTTTTTTTTTTTAATTTCTTTCACGTGAGATGAGCAAAGGGTACACAAAGAGAAAAGGATGGAAGTCCTTCTCCCTAGCCACCTGGAAAGACAACAGGTATAGCACCAACCATTTGAAGATCATTTCATCAAACTCTTCTTCCCTCCTGCAAAACTAGAGAAATTAAAACTAATGATTCAAATGGCAAGGTATAAAGCTCCATGAGTATGTATGTATGTATGTATGTATGTATGTATGTATGTATGTATATATGTGTGTGTGTATGTATGTGTATATGTATATATACATATACATACAGATATATGTGTGAATATATGTATATGTATGTACAGAAATGCATCTATATGTGTGAATGCAACAGGTGCAGATATTTCCATATTTCCTATGCTAGTATAACCTATTCCTCCCATTTCCATTGACAATCCAGTATTTTAGCTTCATGGGTTAGTCAGTGACTCTCTAGGCTCAATTTCTTTAGGCTTATTTCAGATGAGAGCTGTTGGCTTATTTTTTACCTTTTATAAGTTATTTAATACTAAGAGATAGTCACAAATACTAGGAGATTATCCTTCAAACTTTTTGTTATTTCTTGATATTCACTGTGAAAAAATCTTTCTTTCATATTATTATTAATTTTTGTTTGGTTGTCATTTTGTTATGTAATATATTAGTATGTAGAAAGTCTATTGCTTAACATTAAAAGTAAATAATTGAGGAGAAATTAGCAAACACCAACAAAAATGACTGTATCTAATTTCTTTACTAGTAATCTTCAACACAGGGGCAAGGAAAAAAATTCAAGGAAGAAATAGGGCAAGACAAGAGAAAAATATGCTACTACTTTCCTTAATGACAGATGTGTTGGAAGATAATAGTTGTCATAGCCTGTCCCAGTCTGCTTGAATTCTGACTTTAAATTTTCTTTTGGTAAAAACCAAAATTTTCTCTGATTTCAATGTCAACCATGGAGGCAATACACACACACACACACACACATGTACATGTATATGTATATATATGTGTGTATATATGTACATGTAGATATATGTAGATATATATGTAGATATATGTAGATATAGATACAGATATAGATATGTGTATATGTATATGTATTTTATATATATGTATCTGTGTGTGTGGTATGTGTGTGTTTGTGTATGTATGTATATATATGTATGTATGTGTGTATTATATATGTATATACATACCTATATACACATATATGTGCATTTATATATATAATTATTACTTTAAAATTAAGCACAAAATTTATTTTTAATTGAATGTTTATAATTGGGGGAGGGGGTATTTCCATTTGTGTCAATAGACATAGTTTGCCTCTCAAAACCTGCTTATTGGAAACACTTTATTTCAGTGTTTTTTTTTTTCAAAACAAGTTACCTTGGATCAATAGTTTTTCTTCCTGACAACACTTCCAATTCCTTCTACATTATCTCATTTTTTATGACAAAGAGAATACTAAATTTAAAATATAGAAGCTTGCTGTGTGTATATCATAGGGGAAGTAATCACGAAACATGCTGATACTGAATTAAGACATAGTACACCTAACAATACCCAGGACTTGAGATTATATAAAGAATCTAAGAAGCCTTCTTACTATGATTAATGAAAAGTAGTTTACAATTCTAGCGAAGGTGGGGAGGGGAGAAAGCAATCATTAGGTAAAGCAACTGGGTCAACTAAGTGCTTTCCCATTAGTTCTGCTATACTTGACGTAAATAGGGCACAGAGGAGAACATTTTTTTCTTGGGGTCCTGTTGATATCGACTGAATTTCATTCTGTTCTGCTTATGTGCTGTCGCCTGAAGGAGCCCTGCAGTTCTGAAGTAAATACAGTACCAGAAACCTTGATCACTGAGCAGATCTCTTCCACTTTATTATTAATATAATGGTCACTTTTTTAGTTTAAGCAGGCAAGTTTAAATATATATTGCGCAAAAAAGAGTGATATCATGTGCAGTAGGTGAAGGGTGGTGCTCTATAAATTTTATAAAAGAATAGAAAATGGAAATAGCATGAAAAGTTAGAGTTGGGCTAGCACCCCATAACTAATTAACACATCCATGTTAAAATCAAAATGAGAGGCTTCTCTTTGTGTTGAGTGAGGGTAGGGAATTTTTTGTCTAGATTGCCTGAAAAAACTAGATAGTCTAGCAAAAGATACAAAGATATAGATATAGATATACATATATATATATATATATATATATATATATATACATATATACATATATATAGAGATAGAGACAAATAGATACATGTACATACATATGTACATATATATACATATACATATATATATATAAATATATATATATATATATATATATATATATATATATACACACACACGTGTGTGTATGTGGGTATGTAAAGAATTACTCTGACACTGATTTTTTAACTTTGGGTTATGAGTTGTTAATGGTGATTATCTGTGGCTAAACCACCAAACCAGTATTAATAATCACTAACATTAATAAAATATTTTAAGGCTCATGAAGCACTTATATTACCTTATTTTATTCTCACAACCACTTAGGAAAGCAGGTACCATTATTTTCCACATTTTACAGATAAGGAAACTGGCATTGATAAGGTGACTTGGCCAGGTCACACCATTGATAAGTGTCTGAGACAGGATTTCAAATCAGGTCTTCCTGACTTCAGGTCAAGAACTCTAACCACTTAGAAAATTGGAATACATCAAGGATATATAATACATCTTTTCTGGATAAATCCTAATCAACAGGAAACTTAGAATTCTTTGAGATGAAGTTAAACAATGTGATTTCTATAGAAAATAATATGTACAATCCCCTGAATACTCTCATATTCATATACCCTTTAAAGATTGACATCAGTCCCGAAATTCTCTAACATCAGTGCTGAAGAAGTAAAATTACAGGATATAGAACTATGGGGGCACCTTATACAGCATTTCTTCTTGTAGAGATAAGGCAATTGAGGCCAATCAATGTCATATAAATAGTAAGTAGCAGCATTATGTTGACCTCTTCTCTAATTACAAATCCAATGTTTTCCCTCTACAGCTAAAGATCACAAAGTATAAGTGGTTGCTCCACGGTGACAGAGATGTAATAGTTAGAGAAAGTTAACCTTGAAACCAGGAAGACTCGAATTAAGTAGCACCTCCTAAGTCCATGTGATACTGGTCAAGGCTCAACATCTTACAGTTCTGAACAACTCTCTAAAACTCTAAGTTACAGAGAAGGTACTGATGTTCATCAAAAGAAAAAATTTAGTAATTGAAATGTTACTTTTATTAATGAAATTACAAGTCCAATTCTTGTCCCAATTCCCTGCGCATATCTAGTAAATGTCTGACCTAAGTTATAAATTCAGACTTCCTGATTAATTAATGTAATTCTAATTAATGTAAAAATTCTTCTATTTTATGGAGGAGAAATAAAGTTTATAGAGTTGACTTGCTTATGTATCTAGGACATGATGGAAAAATTTTCAAGACTTGTCAAACCTGATGACTATTACCCATTAATGGTCATTTGGATGAACCCTAATGATATTGCAAGGAGGAGTCTGGCAAACACTACTATGTATTATGAAGTCTTAGTCAAGAAACTAAACTCAGGATCACTGGTGGTGGTCTTATCACTACTGCTGATCAAAGGTAATGATTTGAGAAAAGAAAAGCATATTTGGAAGTTAATTTCTTTGATACTTGTTTATAGATAGTATCTGATAATGTGATTTGAATTTCTGGATGATTATTTAAATTTCAGGAACAATAAGTCATTTGTCAGGAAAAGATTGCCCCTAACAATCTTTGGTTGGCATTAATTTGCCTGGAGTGCTGCAAATTTAGTAAAAAAGATTTTAGACCGAATGGGGAAGGAGAGCTAGGAAAAATGTTTTTTGTATATCTTCCAAGGAGACTATCAGAAGAGATACAGGGAAATTTCTAGGAAGTTAAAATCCAGGAAAGGATGGTGGAATTAAACTCATTGGATGCATACATACCATATTCTCCAATTACCCGAAGGTAAAAGGTAAGGTAAGCAACTAGAGATTCTAACAATAAACTCAAATCCATCTGTGATCTTATCTATTTGCGAGCTTTCCCCAAAGATGCAGATTGCAACTGATCCATGCCCACCTCTTTTGTATAACTGTTGTCCATGTTAGCCCAAAATATCACAAAGGACCCATCTAAATTACTGGAGACTTCTTGTGCTTTCTCCTGCCATTGTGAGAGGACAAATGCAGCATATTGGCTGTTCACCTGTAATCCCGTGCTTTTGTCATTTGACAATTACATCTTCTCTTTATGTCATATAATCAGATCTCAAAGATGCCATTGAGTCTTTAGATGGGATCCACAAGTGAAAAATTGTTCTATAAGACTTTAGCCTTATCGTCCATAAACTTAGGGTGAAAATCTATAGAAAAAGAAACAAAGCAACACTATCATCATATTGTACTACAAACTACTTCCACGGGGAATAAATGAAAGAGATGAGGTGTTATAAAGTAACAAAAACAAAGATGCACACACATACATAACACACAAACAGAATGCATTGATATTTGAAACTCTTCAGGTCTCACGCTTCTATAGGAAGGTCTGGCCAGGTTAGTAGCAGCAATAGCTTATATAAGAGTGAGAAGCTCTTCAGGCTTTAAAGGTGATATACCCTGTTCTCTGTCCTGGTATATATGGAGTTTCTCAGGTCACCAAAGGGATGTGGGGAAGACTTAATTCATTTATTTAATCAGTGAAGTAGGTAGGGTTCTGTTCCCTAATTTTGAACTTAATCAAGTTATATATCTCTAAAACAAAAGAACTCTACTATGCTGCCACCTGTATCATCAGTCAGGATGTCTGTCACATAGCCATGCCTAAGGCTTACACATGTTCCTTGAATTTCTTCTGAAACACAGCCTAATCAGTCTCTTAGGGCCCAAGACCTGGGGAGAACATGTGGTGCCCACAAAACTATGCTATACTCAAAGATCGTAAGGCGTTTACTTTTCCTTTAAGGGATTCATCAGTGCTTCCAATAATAATCACCTTAATTTTTGCATCAAGATACCAGACCTTGGTTAGGTTGTTAGAAATCAGTTGATCTAGAAATATTTGATTTGACTTCTATTTCATTGTCTCACAAAGTAATGACCATTATGGCTGAATAGACTAATTAAGTAATAGCAATAGATTTTACTCAAATTTCATAAATTCCAAAAGCATTTACTAGACATCGACTATATGCAAGGCATTGTCTCTTATAAAGACATTTAAAAAGATAAAGACACTTGGGGTTAAAATTTTTTTTGATTTGCCCTTGTATTCCCACAAGAACAAATCAAAAAGCTTTATCTTCAAAAAATATATATTTTATATTATATTCTTACATTCAACATTTGTATAATGGCTGCAAGTTTACAAAACATTTTCTTTAACGTCCCATAATATAAGCGATCTAAGCATTTGTTTGAAGATGAAGTAAGTGAGGCTTACAAAAGTTTAATACAAGTCATGAAATAATTATTTGCTACAAGCAGTGGGACTGTACTATAAGATTTATTTGCATCAGAACTTTCTATAGAAATTGAGACAAAATTATTCAGTAGTAGTATTGCATATAGGATGATGTTCTGCATTTCAATTGGTAGGACCTGAATGTTAATCTCACCTCAGACACTAACTGTGTGACCCAGATCAAGTTTCCTGTTTTTATATTACGTTTGTTTCCAAACTGATTTATTGATCAATTGAAATATTGAGGCAGGAGAGCACAGGCCATGCTCTAGACGAGTGGTGGCAAACTCAAATAGAAACAGATCCCCATTGGGTGCATGATGACTTAGAAAACTACAAACTAACATTATTTATGTTGCATTGTATTTTATTTATTTTATTAAATGCTTTCCAATTATGTTTTTATCTGCTTACACAGAGTTTGACCCCTCTGCTCCAAAGTCAGAAAGTAATCTTGCTTGTCTGGAACATAAAATATATTGAATCATCATCATCATCATCATCATCATCATCATCATCAATATCATGTCATTAATATTTGTAGCATTTTAAAGTTTACAAAGCTCTTTATATACATTATGGCATTTGTTCCTCATAACAATGTGTGCTATCTTATGATAATTATTATTGAGATAAGGAAACCTGAACTCAGGTTAAGTAATTTGATCAATGTCAGGTGAGATTTAAACAAGTGCTATTGACTTCAAATTCAGAACACCATCCTATATACACAACTATCCCTCTTAGGAAATAAATACGCTAAGGTGATTATCCAATAGTGTGGGTATGCAAGCCATTTTGTAACTCTAATTCCAAAATTATTTTCCATTGCAGTTACTGTTTTCAATGAAACATATATCAGATGATAAAATGACAAACTTGTCAAAATGATTAAAATAATAGATAAGATTTCTTTTTTAGCTTCATATGTCAAGCTGAATACATTTCTAGCATATTTTAAATGGGCTTTTATTTTTGCTAAATTGTAAATACCCTGTCATTGTGAGCTGTGCCTGGTCATTATGCAGTCAGTTTCTATGGAAAAGTCTCAATTTGATCCACCAGGTAATGATAGCAGTCTCAAAGGATGCAGTAATAAAGTAGCTAGTATTAGTAGTATTTCTTATATAAATATCTCAAATGACTTTAAGAACATTAGTTAAATTTCTTAGGGGAACAGTGAGAATGATATACTTTGTCGTGCCCATTTTTCTCAAGGGTAAACTTTTGGCTCCCACTGAATGTAACTGACTTTTCCAGGTGGTGAAGCAAGGCAGCAGTCAATATAGAAAATATATCTTAAGTTATCTGCTTCAACCTTTACATAATTCAAACATTCCCAACAAGTTTAAATTCCTCCACTGGTAAGCCCATGACATTTTGGGGATGTGAACATCATCTCTCCAGGGAGTAAATTGACAAGGATAAACTTAGCAAGGACCTGACTGCTACTTTTACAACTTGAAAGATTTTTCCATCTTCTAGCACATAAACTCTATTGTTTGCAAATGGCCAAAAACAACACATAAAAACAAAGGACCTCATCCAGGTAAATATTTTAAACTTAAACTTGAAGAATTACAAGAAATATTAAGAAAGTCATATGAACTGACCAAAATAACAGGAGGGGGAAGGGTTTTCTCTTTCCTTTTCAACAAAATAATATAAATAGGAGTTGTCTCCAAAGGTATAATTAGCTGATGGAAAAGGGAATATTATACCAGCCTAGAAATAGGTCAGCTCAGCTGAGGTTCCCTACTGCACTGACAACTAGCTAAATCTCACTGAATCTCTCTCTCTCTCTCTCTCTCTCTCTCTCTCTCTCTCTCTCTCTCTCTCTCTCTCTCTCTCTCTCTCTGCCATGCATGTATTTATTTATTATGAATATTTGTGTGCATATGTGTAGGTATGTATAGGTATATCGTGAGGACTTTTTTTTCTTTCACTAATGCTTTCTATATAACAACATAGACAAGGAAAGATCATCACAATCACAGTGTTACCTTGATATTAAGTCAAAACCTATGCTGGGGACTTGAGGATAATTATGAAACAGTATTAGCTTTACTCAAGTGCATTAAGCACTTTGCTAATTACAGCTAAACACAGAGGAACCATGACTGAAGAAAGGAAGTCTGTGCTACTTGCTGACCCTACATATAGTTCATGTATATTTTAATTCAGATTCAAATATTGGTTCACATTTATTGTTCAATATAGTGTTTTCCCTATCCATAAATGAGTTCATTATTCTGAAATTCATGAAAAAAGTAAAATGTTTCTATCATCACAAAACTCTGCTTTAGGGTCAAAGGATCATAAGAATCATGAAGTTATTTTGTGTTTTTAATGCTACTATTATATGGCAAAATTTCAGGCAAATTACACCCTTTAAGCTTTAGTTTCCTCATCCAAAAATTTTCTTGTTTAGCTCTGTTCCCCAGAGAGTAATGTGAATTGTACTGTAAAAACAGTGCTGAATTTGGTCATATGACTGTCAAGAATGCAGATGTTTTAACTGTAATTCCCCAACACAAAACAAGAAAAACTGTGCCAAATCTGTAGTAATTAAAACTATATCAACATGATTAGAAGACAGAAATAACATAAAAAGTAAAAGCCTTTTGAAAAAAAATAGGAAAGCTAAACTATTTAAAAGTACTGTTTAGTCTATCCAGTCTAAGGCTTCATAAGTCTGTATTTCAATGTCTGGCTCTGTTAGTATCTACACTGTAGCCCCACAGGATTCAAATAGGGGGAGGCCAAACAGTGAAGAAGGAAGCCAGGGACAAGCAATTGGAAATAAAGGGGAAAAAAGTGAAAGGCAAAAAGGTCAAGAGATAAAAGTTGAGCATCAACCTTGATCTTGAACAAACTCAATAAGACCCATAAAACTGAATGAAAAGTGGGTAAGAATTTTTTTTAAAGGCTACAATAAAAGAAGTAAGAATTTTACTACCAAGTAATGTTAGCCAAAAACCCCTAATGTAAAAGAGAACAAGAAAATAATTTTTAGAATTCCCTCCAAATTTTGCAAAAAAAAATAAGCAAGAAACTGGAATTGTTCATAATTTGTTCACACATTTGAAAGGTGTTATTCATATGGAATAAGTATGTCAGAAATCAGAACTTTCAGAGAAAGAAGTCAAACAATAGATAAATTAAACTCATTCGAAAGAATCTTTCCAAAGTAGTAGAAGGCATAAAGAAAAAAATGACAGATTTTGAATTCATAAAAATAGAAATATAAAAATAGGCAAGGAAAACAACAGTTTTGAAAGAATTCATAAATTCTGTATTAGGTATAGAAACAATTGACCTTAATGACAGGATGAGCAAATAAAATTAAGAATCATCATTCATCAAAAAAATGATGACCTAAAATTTCTAAACACTATTATAACAGGTATATTTTCTCCCCTTTGTCGTTAAGGAAACTTGCTAGGTGACTTTCAGAGGCTTAGAAAACAAAAGAGATACCTGTCCATCATTTATTTGCTGTTTTTCTTTTAAGCATTTGGAATAGAGTGGAATTTCTGTTACCGCTGTCACTGCAGTAAGACAGGAAAGTGCAAAATACAAATTGGCACCACTCCTGGAGAATTAATAGGAGATCAACTAGAGATGAGAAGGGCTGTGGACCTAGAATATATGGATACATCCACAAGAAATCAAACGACACCAATTTCTTCCTCACATCTTTTTGTATTGACAGATACTAGATAGATAGATAGATAGATAGATAGATAGATAGATAGATTTATTATTTTTGTTGGGTCATTTCAATTTTGGCTGACTCTTTGTGACCTCATTTGGGGTTTTCTTGCAAAGATACTGGAGTGGTTTGCAATTTCCTTCTTCAGCTCATTTTACAGGTAAAGAACTAAGGCAAGGGTCATACAGCTTGCAAGTGTCTGAGGCCAGGTTTGAATACAGAAAAAAGAAGTTTGCATGACTACAGGCCCAGCATTCTATCCACTGTGCCACCTAGATTCCTGATCAGTGGGAAGGTAGATAGATGATAGATAGATAGATAGATAGATAGATAGATAGATAGATAGGTAGATATATAGATAGATAATAGGTAGATATAGAAAGAAAGAAAGAAAGAAAGAAAGAAAGAAAGAAAGAAAGAAAGAAAGAAGGAAGGAAGGAAGGAAGGAAAGGAAAGAAAGAAAAAAAGAAAGGAAAGAAGAAAAAGGAAGGAAGGAAGGAAGGAAGAAAGAGGAAAGAGGAAGGAAGAAGGAAGAAAAAATGGAAGGAAGGAAGAAAAAGAAAGGAAGAAGCATAGAGAACTTGTGTTTACTTTGTGATAGTCATTTTAATAAGCACTGGGGATATAAATATTAGGAAATGTGGTATCCTTTGCCCACAAGAATACATTCTCTCCTTTGACACTTCCACTCACCTAGTACAAGACTTCATCATCTTATGACTGGGCTATTAAAATTGCCTGATGGATAACCTCCCTGCCGCAAGTCTTTCCCTACTACAATCCATTCTCCAATCAGCTATCAGACCATGTCATTATGCTTACCACCACCACTTCCCCTTCAATGAATTTGAGTGTCTCCCTATCATCTCCTTGATCAAAAATGACATCTTCAGTCTGGTTTGTAAAGTCCTTCATAACCTGGCCTTTGGCTAGCTTTCCCATTATTTTACACTTTACTCCCCACCACATGTTCTTCAATCTAGTGACAGTTGCCTCCTTCTTATTTCTCAAACAAGACACTCTCTCTGACTATGGATAATAATCATGGGATGCCCCCCCCATGTCAGTACTTCTTTCCCTATTTATCTCTGTCTCCTGGATTCCTTCAAGTCCCAGCTACAATTCCATCTTCTGCAAGAAGCCATTCCCAATCCCCCTTCATGCAAGTGCCTTCCTTCTCTTAATTATCTCCAATTTATAGTAAATATATCTTTTTTGTACATAGTTCTTTGAAAGTTGTTTACCTCACTAGAATATGGGCTCTTTGAGGGTAAGATTGCTATTGTCTTTTTGGTTGTTTATTGAATTGTTCTGTTTTGTTATGTTTTGCTTTCTATCCACAGAGCTTAGCACAGTGCCTGGTATATACTAAGGACTAAAAAGGCTTCTTAACTTTGACTTGGCTAAAGCAAGCCCAGATTAATACTCTTTGCTCTACAATAATGTTATCTGGAAGTTTGGGGAGCAGTCTTTTTCTGAATGATAGTCACCAGCATCCTAATGCATTTTCCAATAAAGGACTTAAAACAATATGTGAATTATTCAGGACAAGACATAATTTTGATATAATTTCATTTTGTGGTTTTGTTAGTCATGCCTATGTGCTTTCACTGACACTAAACTGGTCTGGAATGTCTGATCAATGACAAGATGAAGGTATATTGAGCTGGTTTCTCCACTGTAAATCAGTTCTCACTCAGTTAAACACTGGATTATGTCCTGAGCAAATCACATAAACTCTCAGTGACCTCATACAACTCACTAAGACTATATGTTGCAGAGAAGGTGCCAGTATGCATGGAAAAAAGATTGTCACTGTTAGCTTCCTACCTCACTGAAATTACAGATTTGTTCTCCTGCAAACATGGCAGGTCCTTCCTGGAGATTCCTTGGGACACATGCTCAAATTGACAGAATACTTCTGGGTAAGTGACGGTGGTCTACTTTGCCATTTGGCTCTCAATAGAATATACTTCAGAGACTTGATAACGATAATGACTGGCTACCTAGCAAACAATCAAGGGCATAGATTAACCCCATGGCATAGGAGTATTGGTCTACCTTAGTTCTCTTGTTCAAAGTCCTTTAGTCTATAAACATTTGACTCTTCCTGGGCTTCTTCCATACTATCACTATAGGTGATGAATATTTAATGCAGGTTATATGATCACTCTATTGGATAATATATCCCTTAGATAGATTCTCAGATATTTTATTTCTGAGAGCATAATCTTCCAAAGTAATGTCAAAAAATAATGAATCACTGAGGTAGATTCTGTGTTGCTCCATAGACACACCATATATGCCGCTTATATTTAAGGTATATACCAGGTCTTTGTAACAACAATTCTGCTTAACAATGCAAATTGTTACAACAATGTGGCTTATGACTGTCTAAGACCAACAACAGCAGCACACAGGAAGGCTGCTAGCACAGGTCCTTTTATCTGCTTTTCTAAGGAAAGCAACTTTAAGGGGTTAACAATCTCACTTTAATTAAACATACATATGTCATTCATTTACTTCAGGGGATAAAGTCAGTGCCCTGAATTTCAGAACAAATATAAACAGAAATTACAAGCAGAGACAATATAAACAGATCAAAAGACAGATTCCTGTCTGACCAAATCACAATATATAGTTACCAGAGAAGCACCAACATCTGGGTTTTCAAAGCAGGGTGGGGGTGGGGGGGCTGCTTCAATGGCTACCCAGAGTCTCGTCACTAACACTCTTTCAATGAGCATGCTCCTGAAACAAAACAGCAACCTCAGATCTTATATGCTCATCTCAGGGCCCTGGGGTACTTGATTACTTCAGTGCTGAGAAGCACTCAAACAAAAACAGCTGCAAAAAATCCTACTTTGTTTGCCATTACATTTGAAAGGCAAGATTAATCAAAGGTAATTGATTACCTCAGCATTCCAAAAGAGAAAACAGTAAAAAAAAAAAAACTCCACTCTAATTACCACAACAGTTTGATACTGAGTTTCTTCCTCAAATGGTCCCTCAATTCCTCAAGCAGAAAAGAGGCATCACAGTTTATCAGTGAAAACAACATCTATATACAGAAGAATATACAAAATGAAATGAGATAATTAGATAGGGGGCGGAGAGACAGAAAATGTTAAAGTAAAACTTTAGGGTGGGGATTATTTAGCATTGGTTAAATAATGAGGCTCCTCCTGCCCCATTTTTTTTTATTCCAGAGTACAGTCATTAGTCTAAAAAGAGAAAAAAGAGGACAGTTTGCTACTTCCATATCTTCCATTCCATTCCATTCCATTCCCCACAGCATACTTAGCAGATAGGCAATTGTGAAGGACCTTTTCATGCAAGGAAATTAATCTTGGGAAAACTATCTTCTTAACATATGTCGTGCACGAAGATAGATCAGGATTAAAAGCAAAGATTACCAGAATAGATTTCTATGCAAACAAAAAGTCCATGTGGGATTCTGTAGCAACATCTTAGTCTATTAGGTAGACACAACAATTTCTTAAAGGCATTTTTAAGAGAGTAAAGCAGCTACAGGTTTTGTTAAATACTTTCAAACACTCAGGAAATGTAGCTGTAATCAGGGTTTTAAAACAGCTTGCTTAATCCTTCTTCAAGCCTGAAAAAGCAACTTTTTTGTTCTTATTAACGATTTATGGAAAGTCAATAAAGAAGCCTATTGTAAAAATCCTGAAAAATATAAGGGGATACATAAGAAATGTGAAAATCTAAGAAGGATCTTATTGGTATGAGTATAACTGCATAATTTAATGTATAAGAAATCCTTTCTCTCTCCTTTTGGACCTCTGAGGATTGAGATGTTATAGAAAGAGGGATCATCATAATTAAAAGGATTGCAAAAAATATTGATTCCAGAAAGAAAGGTAGTTGAAAGTTTTTGTGTATGATAATAAAACTTTGGCTCATATTTAAGTAATTTTATGTCTCCTGATGGTAGGGATTAAAAATGTAGTATTTTTGTAAAATATAATAAAAAAGGGACAACCCATACTTATGCCAGGTCATGACCTGACAACTAATTTGTATATTGTAATTAGATTCAGAGATGATTGTTAGTAGGTTGGAGGCACGCAGATAAATTGTGCGGTCACAACAACTCACAAAGACTATCTGTATTATAGAGCAGTTGTGTTCTACAATGCCATAAGGTGTACCCACAGAGATGAATTTATGGATACTAGAAATGTTGCAGTCCCTATTATCTAGCCACATATTTGGGTCATTTTCTTATTATTTATGAAGAATTCATCACCCAATGGTTGCAGTGAGTTTTACTATACTTAGCTAGACCTGTCTAGGGAAAATGGATGCAGTCTATAGTACATCCATGCCTCTCCAGCTGTTACTTCTTCACCTCAGTAGGTCCCAGATACAGAAGAGATTTTGATAATCAATACATATTTCATATTCTTCTTTCCATTATATGGTTAGAATCTAGAAAAGGCAAAATTGAGATCCTTTGTCCATCATTTCTTTTTTCTTGAATATTTATTTTTTTTTAATTTTTATGTTGAGTTCCTTACTTTATTATTTAATATTTTTTAGTTTGCAGCATTGTTTTCCACAAGATTTTGAGTTACAATTTTTCTCCCCATTTATACCCTCCCCCCACGCCAAGATGGCATATATTCTGATTGCTTATTCCCCAGTCAGCCCTCCCTTCTGTCACCCCACTGCCCCTCCACCCCTTCCCTTTTCCCCTTACTTTCTTGTAGGGCAAGATAGATTTATATGCCCCATTGCCTGCATATCTTATTTACCAGTTTCATGCAAAAACAACTTTTTTAAAGAATCTTCTTTTAAAAGTTTGAGTTCCAAATTGTCTCCCCTCTTCCCTCCCCACCCATTCTCCCTAAGAAGGCGTGCAATTCAACATAGGCCACACAGTATCATTATGCAAAACACTCCCATAAATAGTCATGTTGTGAAAGACTAGCTATATTTCTCTCCATCCTATCCTGTCCCCTTTTATTCAATTTTCTCCCTTGACCCTGTCCCTTTTAATTACTTCTTCCCCCTATCTGCCCTCCCTTCTACCACCCCCCCTTTCTTATCCCATTCCCTCTACTTTCATGTGGTGTAAGATACCCAATTGTGTGTGTATGTTATTCCCTCCTCAAGTCAAATCTGATGAGAGCAAGATTCACTCATTCTCCTCACCTGCCCACTCTTCCCTTCCCACAGAACTGCTTTTTCTTGCCACTTTTATGTGAGATAATTTACCCCATTCTATCTTTCCCTTTCTCCTTCTCTCAATATATTTCTCTCTCATCCTTAATTTGATTTTATTTTTTTAGATATCTTCCCTTCATATTCAGTTTACCCTGTGCCCTCTGTCTACATATGTGTGTGTGTGTGTGTGTGTGTATACACACACACACACACATATATATATATATATATAGATAGATAGATAGATAGATAGATAGATATTCCCTTCAACATTCCATGTAGGAATGTAAGCAAAACAGTTCAACTTCAGTAAGTCCCCTGTGATTTCTTTTTCTTGTTTAACTTTTCATGCTTCTCTTGCTTCTTGTGTTTGAAAGTCAAATTTTCTATTCAGCTCTGGTCTTTTCACTGAGGAAGCTTGAAAGTCCTTTATTTTCTTGAAAATCCATATTTCGCCTTGGAGCGTGATACTCAGTTTTGCTGGGTAGGTGATTCTTGGTTTTAATCCTAACTCCTCTGACCTCTGGAATATCATATTCCAAGCCTTTTGATCCCTTAATGTAGAAACTGCCAGATCTTGTGTTATCCTAACTGTATTTCCACAATACTCAAATTGTTTCTTTCTGGCTGCTTACAGTATTTTCTCCTTCACCTAGGAACTCTGGAATTTGGCAACAATATTGCTAGGAGTTTTCTTTTGGGGATCTTTTTTAAGAGGCAATTGGTGGATTCTTTCAACTTCTATTTTACCCTCTGGCTCTAGAATATCAGGGCAATTTCCCTTGATAGTTGCTTGAAAGATGATGTCTGCACTATTTTTTTTATCATGACTCTCAGGTAGTCCAATAATTTTCAAATTATCTCTCCTGGATCTATTCTCCAGGTCAGTGATTTTTCCAGTGAGATATTTCACATTGTCTTCCATTTTTTCACTCCTTTGGTTTTGTTTTATAACCTCTTGATTTCTCATAAAGTCAATAGCTTCCACTTGCTCCAATCTAATTTTTAAGGTAGTATTTTCTTCAGTGGTCTTTTGGACCTCCATTTCCATTTGGCTAATTCTACCTTTCAAGGCATTCTTCTCCTCATTGGCTTTTTGGAGTTCTTTTGCCATTTGAGTTAGTCTATTTTTAAGGTGTTATTTTCTTCAGTATTTTTTTTTTGGTTCTCCTTTAGCAAGTCACTGACTTGAATTTCATGATTTCCTTGCATCACTCTCATTTCTCTTCCCAATTTTTTCTCTACTTCTCTTACTTGTTTTCCAAATCCTTTTTGAGCTCTTCCATGGCCTGAGACCAATTCATGTTTTTCTTGGAGGCTTTTCATGTATTCTCTTTGACTGTATTGACTTCTTCTGGCTATATGATTTGATCTTCTTTGTCAACAAAAAAAGACAGTTGCCATCTTGGCTCTGCCCCCCTCATCCCCTGTCCATCATTTCTTTAATGTGATCTGCAAATATTTAGTAAACTCCTGACAAAGCACTATGACAGGCAAAATAGGAACAAAAAATCTTTTACTAAAATGTTTTATTCTCTTAAAATATACATATGCATACTGTATATATAACATAAAGTACAATACAATAAAACACTTATAGGATTCTAGGTTTTGGATAAGAATAGACAATAGAGGTCACCTGGTTGAACTCCTTACTTGATGGATGAAGAACCTGTGACCAAGATATTTTACGTGACTTGTCCAAAGCAACACAGAGAGTAAGAAACAAATCTGGAATTTAAATGAAGGTCCTATCCCTTGAAGTTGAGTTAATTTTCTATTGAAATTATAAAACAAAGGGGGAGGAGCAGTGCTGGTGTGGCAGAGCTGGCACATCTCCCCCAAACGTGGAACATAGAACTCTTTAGTCTACAAGCAGTCATACCCCACTGAAAAACGCAAGGGTCAAGTTAGTTGGTTGGGAATATGGCCAGGCAGCAAAAACACACCCAGATTCAGTCTCAGACTTTGGATTCTTTCTTTCATGACAAAGAAGACCAAAACATACAGCCTAAAGAAGACAACAAAGTGCATAGAGCCTAACCAAAATCCTCCAAGAAAACACTGAACTGGTCCATGCCATGGAAGAGCTCAAAAAGGATTTGGAAAAGCAAGTTAGAGAAGTAGAGGAAAAATTGGGAAGAGAAATGAGAAGGATGTGAGAAAACCATGAAAAACAAGTCAATGACTTGCTAAGGGGACCCAAAAAATACTGAAAAATATACTGAAGAAAACAACACCTTAAAAATAGACTAACTCAAATGGCAAAAGAGCTCCAAAAAGCCAATGAGGAGAAGAATACCTTGAAAGGTAGAATTAGCCAAATGGAAAAGGAGGTCCAAAAGACCACTGAAGAAAATACTACTTTAAAAATTAGATTGGAGCAAGTGGAAGCTAGTGACTTGATGAGAAATCAAGATATTATAAAACAGAACCTAAGGAATGAAAAAATGGAAGACAATGTCAAATATCTCATTGGAAAAACCACTGACCTGGAAAATAGATCCAGGAGAGATAATTTAAAAATTATTGGACTACCTGAAAGCCATGATCAGAAAAAGAGCCTAGATATCATCTTTCAAGAAATTATCAAGGACAGCTGCCCTGATATTCTAGAGCCACAGGGAAAAATAGAAATTGAAAGTATCCATCGATTGCTTCCTCAAATAGATCCCAAAAAGCAAGTCTCCTAGGAATATTGTCGCCAAATTCCATAGCTCCCAGATCAAGGAGAAAATATTGCAAGCAGCCAGAAAGAAACAATTTGAGTATTGTGGAAACCCAATGAGAATAACCCAAGATCTTGCAGCTTCTACATTAAGAGATCGAAGGGCTTGGAATACGATATTCCGGAGGTCAATGGAGCTAGGATTAAAACCAAGAATCAACTACCCAGCAAAACTGAGTATCATGCTCCAAGGCAAAATATGGATTTTTAATAAAATAGAGGACTTTCAAGCTTTCTCAGTGAAAAGACTAGAACTGAATAGAAAATTTGACTTTCAAACACAAGAATCAAGAGGAGCATGAAAAGGTAATCAAGAAAAAGAACAATAAAAAGAAATTGCAAGGGACTTACTAAAGTTGAACTATTTTGTTTGTATTCCTACATGGAAAGATAACATGTATGATTCATGAGACCTCAGTATTAGGGTAGTTGAAGGGAATATGCATATATGTATATATGTTTATGTATTTATATAAGTGAATGTGTATGTATGTATATATCTATGGGTGTATATATATGTGTATATATATATATATATATATATATAGAGAGAGAGAGAGAGAGAGAGAGAGCAAGAGAGAGAAGAGAGAGAGAAGACACAGGGTGGGTTGAAGATGAAGGGAAGTTATCTAAAAGAAATAAAATCAAATTAAGGGATGAGAGAGGAACATATTGGGAGAGGGAGATAGGGAGAGATAGAATGGGGTGGATTATCTCACATAAAGGTGGCAAGAGGAAGCAGTTCTGTGGGAGGAGGGTCGAGGGCTGGTGAGGGGGGGGATCAGTGAATCTTGCTGTCATCAGATTTGGTGTGAGGAGGGAATACCATACATACCCAATTGGGTATCTTACCCCACAGGAAAGAAGAGGGAAGAATATAAAAAAGGGGGGGATGATGGAGGGGAGGGCAGATGGGGGTGGAGGTAATCAAAAACAAACACTTTCAAAAGGGGACAGGGTCAGGGTAGAAAATTCAATAAAGGGGGAAGGGTTGGTAGGGAGCAAAATACAGTTAGTCTTTCACAACATGAGTATTGTGGAAGAGTTATACGTAATGATACACATGTGGCCTATGTTGAATTGCCTGACTTCTTGTGCAGTGTGGGTGGGAAGGGAGGAGTTGGGAGAATTTGGAACTCAAAGTTTTTTATAAAAACAGACATTCAAAAACAAAAAAAAAGTTTTTTTCATGCAACTAGAAAATAAGATACACAGGCAATGGGGAGTAGAAATTTAGCTTGCCCTACAAAAAAGGAAGGGAAAAGGGAATGGGAGGGGAGTGGGGTGAGAGAAGGGAGGGCTGACTGGGGAGCAGGGCAAGCAGAATATAAGCCATCTTGGAGTGGGGGGGGGAGGGTAGAAATGAGGAGAAAATTTGTAATTCAAACTCTTGTGAAAACCAATGCTGAAAACTAAATATGTTAAATAAATAAATTAAATTTTAAAAAAAGAAAAAAATAAGGGAAAAAAAAGAAATTATAAAACAAAGGGCTATAAAAATTAAGAGGACTGCCAAATTACTTCTGCATTCTGAATCATGGAAACATTCATGAATTGGGCCTAGGTGAGTAGGTAAATAGGAATTTTGGAGAGGAAGAAGGATTACAGTACAGGTAAAGAAAGGAATTTCAGTTGATCAGTCAATAACTTTGCTGAATGCTGGGGATAGAAAGACAGAAGACATTCCTTATTCTCAGGGATCTTATGATATAAGAGAGTGTAGCATTAATGTGATTGAAGATCTTCCCCACTCATTCAGTAGGCCCCAGGTGGGCCTAGGTGGGAAAGCCTGATTATATCTTTATTTGTAAGTTGGCCTAAAGCGCCTACTTACTAGGTGCTAAACCAATGTGGGTGTGAAGCCCACAGGACCCTAAGGGGAGTTGCTGAGACTAGAGCCAATGGTATGTGCACTGACTTCTAGTCAATCATGAATTCAACTAATTAGAGACCTGAGTTCTAGCCAAACAGATGCCGGCTAGCACTATATAAAAGGAGAGCCTAGAATTGGAAAACAGCAGAATTGAAGAGGAAGAGAGAATTAAAGAGGAGCAGAACTGAGAGCAGCAGGACTGAGAAGAAGACATTGAGGAAGCAGACATCAAGAGGGCACTGAAGAATAGACACTGAGGAACCAGCATCTGCAGAGCTGCAGAAGAGAGTCCTGAGTAGAAAGTTAGGATTCATGAATGATTGTTTATAGGAAGGCCCTAGCAGGGAAGGTTACAGGATGCCTTGGTTCCTTGCTATAATACTGTGTTATAATTCCCTTGTTACTACATTGACGTGACAAGCCTTATCTATAATCCCTAACATACTTACACAGCACCCTGTCTTCTCTTGTCCACCACTCTCTTGCAAGGCAACAAAGGCAATATCTAAAAACCTTCAAGAAAAATAATTTCTTCCTTACATCCTTTCCTCAACAGCTCTATAAAATAGAAAGTTCCAAGCCAGAATCCTGTTTTTCCTGGTACTACAACATGGAAGCCCATTTAGACTAACTTATGCATTACTCAGCCAAAGATGTAAGGAAAGAGGGATCTGCACCAGGCTGCCAGTCCATTGTATATGTAGGACTCCACCAGGCCTGAAATAAAGAAGACTGGGAGTGGTATCCAGATGAAGCCAGTTCTTTCCCTCCAGAAATCACTAGAGACAGAAACAGAAGCAGATGAAAAATAAATTCCATGGTGTGATAGAAGTCTGAGAGAGATCTGAATTCCAACGCACAAGGAAACTGCCATCAAAAAAGAAGGGGTCAGAGAGCAATAGGAGAATATAAGAAGAAAACTCTGAAATTATCAAAAGAACTCAGGAAGAAAAAGACCTTGAACACAAGTTTGTAAAACAAGAGGGAAGCTATTAAAAAACAAAAAGGAATATGACTTGTAGATCATCTAAATAAGTCCAGCTCTATGAAAAAATAGCAAGACAGAAGAACATCCAATACAATAAACATTTGTTAAGCACCTATTATGTGCCAGGTACTATGATAAGCACTGGGGAAAAATTAGTAAAAGAAAAGACAATGCATGACCTCAAAGAGATTAGAATCGAATGAGGAGAAGAGACAATGAACAAAAAGAGTCAGGAAAATGGGGTGGGGGAAAGATACTAAAGGATACCCAGTGTGGGCCATTTTGTTCTGTGGAGCTGAAATGAAGCAGCACAGCAGATGTGACATGGAGTCGATAAACATGAATAAATACATAAAAGGCAGACAAATCTGTGAAAAGAAAGCACGGAAACATAGCAGGATTTTCCCAGATGGCTAAATAGAGAAATTAGAAACACAAAATCAGATTTATGGCCTGCACAGCAGAAATAATTAACTCAATAGAGAAAATGATATCAATGGTAACAAATGTCTCCAAAGGAAAAAAAAAAGAAAGAAAACAACTAAGAAGGCAAATAAATAGAAGTGAGGTTCAATCTATAAAAAGAAAAGTAAAAAGCAATAGTATTAAAAGAAAACATCATCTCCATACAAGCAAAGTATACTAAAGAAAATATGCATAGAGAAAGCTTAAGGACTATAGGTCTCCCAAAAAAACATGATAAGTCAAAAACCTGTGCTTAAGTAGTAGTACAAGAAAAGGATTTGAGAATTTCAGAGAATGAAAAAAAAAAATTCCAATAAAAATAATCACCTCTAGAATAATAAAATGAAACATGTTTGCTGTGTTTTCCAAGATGTATAGAAGTTAAATTTAACAATG
This sequence comes from Trichosurus vulpecula, assembly GCF_011100635.1. Taxonomy (NCBI): domain Eukaryota; kingdom Metazoa; phylum Chordata; class Mammalia; order Diprotodontia; family Phalangeridae; genus Trichosurus; species Trichosurus vulpecula. The sequence goes on along the minus strand of NC_050581.1, from coordinate 93,172,704 downwards.
CCAATTAACAAACCCAAATGCAGCAAATTAGCAAGAGAAAGAATTTTGAATGTAAAGGAAAGGAAATCATGATCGCACAATACTCTTCTACATCCATAAGAAATCACAGAGGGAATGGAATAATATGCAGTGAAGAACAAAGGAGCTCAAGATATGACCCAAGGCAACATGCCTTGCAAAAGTTAGTCTAAACCATCAATGAAAAAAAAAAAAGATGGACATTTAATAAAAGGAAGCATTTGCAGCATTCCTTTGGACAAAAAAAATGACATGAAGAGATTATTTCATTTTTCAAAGACCCCAGGCATAGTAATACAAGAAGAAGTAAACCAATACAACTAAGGAAGGCACAGATAATAAAATAAATTACCCACAGTAAATAATAATAATGAAAATATCAGAAAGAGGATACCCAAGGCTTTACCAACATAAACAATAGCAATAGAACAGAAATAGAATGACCATTAATAGATTTCTTTTTTTAAATTCTCCTTTTTTGTTTCCTTTTTACACCAGAGACAAAGCTAAAAACTGAAATCAAATAGCAGGGATGGTAGAGGAAAAGATTTTAAATTTCAAGGACTAAACCTCACAATACCCCACCTCCATGTGAATCAAAGGATTTCTGTTGTTGCTGATTTCTCCTTCTGAGACTGGGAGCGTACATCTAAGGGGAGAGGGAGAACAAATATGGAGGGCAATATGTCATGTACCTTAATCAAGGCAATGGGTTAATATTGAATGGGGAGGGGGGAAGGAACCTAGTCTCTCATGAAGACGAGAGACTATGTGAGAATAGGTAAGATGGCAAAGGGGAAAAAAGGGATGGAATCGCAATTGAGTGGTGGATGGGGTTCCACTGAAGAGCACTATCATACAGATAAGCTATATTCTAATATGGGAGTTGAGGACCTCACAATGGTATAATTTGGGTGGATTTTTTGCTTAGAGAGATCACTGCCTCTGAGAGAGTACTATTATTACACGGACAACATATTGCCTCAGAATTAGGTGATCAGAACTCCCAGGGACAACTGATACCCATAAGAGTGAGAAGACATGGACACAGAAGGGAAATTTTGAGACAAATGGTGGGGGGTAGGGATGAGGTAGTGATGACATATAAGGGAAAGGATAGTAAAAAACTGCATAGAGACCAGAAAAATTCCACTATAGGGCATTATTTCTTGCTGTCTACTATAGGAATTGGTATACAGGAAATATATATGATAGAAAAAGGGGACAAAGGGAGCAAGTGAACAAGTGAGTATCATAAAAATACCATAAGAACAAGAAAAAATGCCTGAAATAGAAAAGTAAAAGGAATAATGAAAAAAATGAGTAGAAAAATATTTTTTGTAAAGAAAAGGTAGAGAAAATGAAGTCAAAAACAGTTGAAGTAGTGGAAAAGGAAGGCAGATTAAATTCAACTAATTAATGAAGGAAAAAGAGGAGAATTCATTAACTGGGTAAAAAGAAGAAAGAAAAAAGAAGTTATAAGTTCAGCAAAACCACAAAACTAGGGAAAGTGATAACAAAAACAAAAAGGAAAGTGTTTGGAAGTTGAGGGTAAGAGAATCATAGGAAATATGGTTTCCTTAAAGTAGATTAAGCAAATGTAAAGATAGAAATCTGAAAGATAGAAAAGATAGAAATCTATCACTGAAAAGATAGAATATTGTCTTCATATAGGAAGAGGAAGAAATCCAGAAGAAAAAAAATCATAATAAAAATATTAGAGGAAGTGGAGCAAAATATAAATTTAACTCATCACTTTAAATGTGAATAGATTAAACTATCCTATAGAAAAAAATCTGATGGATTGGATGAGGAAACAAATTCTCACAATGTACTTATTCCTTACAAGAAACAAGACTAAAAACAGACGTGTCCATAATAAAAATGAAGGCCTCGCCAAAAAAAACATGCAATGCATCAGGTAAATTTCCACAAGCAGGAGTTGTAATCATGCTTGCAAAGGAAAAACAATAATTTCCAAAATTGTATGAGATAAGTAAGTGAACTGCATTATGGTTAAAGGAAACATAAACAAAAACTAATCAGTCAGTCAGTCAAATAAACATTTATTAAATAGCACCTACTATGTGCCAGGCACTGTGCTAAGCACTGAGGAGACAAAGAGAAAAAGATAAAACAAGGTAGAACACAATAAAATAAAAATATTCCCTTCTCTCCAGAAGCTAACATTCTGATGGGGGAAGCAATCATCAGGCTATTGCAAGGGTCCATGTATGAAGTGATAAGGGCCTGTATAAGTTTGGTGACAGTGTTAGAGAAAGGAGGGATAAAAAGGAATATTAAGAAGGCACAATCCATAGATTTTCAAAACCAAGTAGATGGAGAGAGAGAGACAGAGAGAGACACACACAGAGAGAGAATTCATATAATTCTTTGAAAATAATCACAAGAGAAATTGATTTTAAGTATTTTATTTATTCAAATTACATGTAAAATAATTTTTAAAATTCTTTTTTTGAGTTCCAAATTTTCTTTTTTTCCTCCCTTCCTTCTTCACACCCTGAGATGACAAGCAATTTGATATGTTATACAAATTCAGACATGCCATATTAGTCATGCTGTAAAAGAAAACATAGACCAAAAAATGGAAAAATAAAGTATGAAATAGTATGCTTTGATCGATGTTCAAGTTCCATCAGTCCTTTCTCTGACAGTGGAGAGTATTTCTAATCATAAGTCTTTTGGAATTATCTTCAGTTTTTGCTGAGAATAAATAAGACATTGACAGTTGATCATCATTCAATATTGTTGTTGTTGTGTACAATGATCTGCTCTTGTTCATGTCACTTTCCATCAGTTTGTGTAAGTCTTCCAAAGGTGTTCTGAAAGCATACTACTCACTTTTTATAGAAAAATAGCATTCCATCACAATCATGTACCACAGTAGCTCCCTAATTGATGGGCATCCCTTCAATTTCTAATTCTTTAGCACCACACAAAGAGCTGCTATAAATATTTTTGTACATATAGGTGCTTTTCCTTTTTTAACTCTTTTGCATAAAGACCTAATAATAGTTGTATTGTTGGATCAAAGAGTTTGCAGAGTTTTATAGCCCTTTGGGCAGCACTACAAATTGTTCTCCAAAATAGTTGAATTAATTTACAATTCTACCAATGGATCTGTACTGTCCTAATTTTCCCCACCTCCTGTCTAACATTCATCATTTTCCTTTTCTGTTATATTAGCCAATCTGATAGTTGTGAGGTGGTACCTCAGAATTATTTTAATTTGCATGTTTTTAATCAATAGTGGTTTAGAGCATTTTTATTTATTTATAGATAGTTTTGATTGGCTGAAATTCATTTTAACATGGAAATTTCGGGACAAAATACATTATATTACAGGATTATCCTGTTACAGTAAATACTTCTTCCCAAGTTCCCATTCCCCAGACTGTGCATTCTGTGCTCCAGCCAAACAGTGTTTCTGTCTGTCTTTATAATTACTGTGTCTCCCATCTTCATATTTCACATGCCCACATTGACTGCTGATAAACATCTTGTTACATAGTTATCTCTTTCTGTGTGTTTATCCTCTGCCAAAATATTAGCTCTATCTGGTAAGAGAGCATATCTTAGAATTTAATACATGCCAATTGAATGAATAAATGGATACACTTCACAAACACAGCACAAGGAAACTGAGCTCTCAACTAGCTTATTATTTCTTAGTTTAAAACATGTATATTCAAATAAAAAGATAGAGACCTATCATTTAAAAACAAAGCTTCAGAGTAATCTTTAAGTTACCAAATTCATGTCAGTTTATTTTCCCCTTAAATAGTCACCAGTTTGTTTACTGGTAATTCTGAATTGATTTATACATTCTTTAAAAAAATTGGGGCTGAAAAGAAAGCTATTAAATGACATGAGTTTAATATGTATAATCTCAGAATATCATAGCTGAAGGGAACCTTAGAAATTTTCTGGAACGATCCCTTTGTTTAACAGAAAAGGAGACTGATATCCTGAAAAAGTAAGTGATTTGACAAAGTTCATCTGGCTAGTCAGCGGTAAAATTGGGATTGCTCTGAGGTCTGACTCCAAGTCTCGTGTTCTTTCCAATAAACCATTCAAATGTGGCCATAGTTTATACTGGAGAGCATTAAATTGAAAGTCAAGGGACCTGAGATTTTCTTTTCATTAACTTTGTCACTAACTATGTGTGTATTATAAATAGCCTTCATTGAAGGGAATAATATCCATTAGATATCCTTAGCCTCAGGGCACTGAAGGCTTTAAAGGTCCTCTGCTTCAGGGGGTTCATAAATTGGGAGCCAAGAACTGGCTCCATGTATAGAATATTATAATTACATAATCCCAGTGTTTGAAGGAACCTCAAAGGTTATCTAGTCCAAACCTGATAGTTGAATTTAAGAATTGTGATACTAAATCCATTGTTTTCTCCAATGAGTCATTCTTTTTCATATACAAGTAAGATATACTTATATTTGAAAAATGGGAAAATGTTTGATACTAGACAATATAAATTGCTATTTGTGATTAATAGGTGAAATATTTAAAGTCTCCATCTCATAATATCTGTACAATTTTACACCAAATTTTAGTTCATAGTCAAATTAATTATCCTATTTAATGTTTCTTATCAGTGGGTGTAGTTCTCAAATATGACCAGTGAAGAAACTGTTTAAGATACTAAAAGTATATTTATTTTGACTATAAACTCTATAATATTTATAATCCGAAGAAAACTGGCAACTTCCCAAGGACTTTAGAAGGGTCTTTTTTTTCTTGTTTTCATCTATTACCAAGAAAGAAAGAAAATTATGTTACAGCATGTTGCTTTTGTTTTCTTGTCTGCTAAAATAAGTATTACCAGATGCCATTGGAAAGATATTACATATTTTTTTCATCATCCATTGTTCATTTTGAGCATATTTGACTTTTTTACTGTTTTAAAATCATATCAAGTTAAGATCACACACATACATGTGCAAACTTGACATCTCCTTGCTATAACTCTCATCCTTTTTTCAATATTGATTCACTGAAGGTCAAAAAGTTCGATTGGTTTCCTTCTGTGGGAGGTCTTGGTCTAAGATGTTTAGTAAATAATTGATTTGAGAAGCCAATGCCAAATTTGTATTGGCTATTACCACAGTGACACCTGTTATCATTGTTGTGGCCACAACATGGTATGTGCAATTTTCTATGCCATGTCATACTGGCCAGACATAATGAGAAGTGACAACTTGGCTAGCAGCAAAGTGATTGTTTTATCCCTGAATAAAGTGGAAAATAGCATTTGTCACTTCTGCAACAAATCAGATAACATGGTGGAACCAGCAAAGAGGAATTGACCTATGATTATGGGTCAGGAGCAGAGAAGAAATCATGCCACTACAATATATTACAGGAATCACTGATTAATCTAATTTTCAGAGAAAATTTCATTTTTCAAAATACCTGTTCTGTCCCTCTGTTTTAATTTCAAAAGATAGCATTTAATTATGCTAATTACTTTTCATTGATTCCTTTTTAATGAATCAAATTCTTTTGCAGGTTGTTAAAAACTGTCATTATAAAGCTACTTGTAATGTTCAAAAAGAATAATATAAATGTTTTATTAGTGTGATAATTTGATTTTCCTAAAATCAGCAAGAAAGACAAAATACAATCTCTTTAGTCTATAATTTGGGGCCCTTTACTTTGTCTTCCACCTACCTGTCCATCCTTATTCCACATACTCTGTGTTATAGCAAATTAGCCCACTAGTTCTCTGAGCTTTATATTTTATCTCCTAGGTCTGCAACTCTCAAAGTGGATCCAGTTCCTAGAATAAATTCTTCACCCCCATTTTGACCTTACTCTAAGACTCAGCTCAGGTTCTCTATAATCACTGAAGCCTTTCCTGATGAGCCCAGTTGTTAATGTTCTTTCTTATTTTTAATATCTCATTTCCTTATCTGAGTACCTGTTGTAGACCAATAAAATGCAAACTCCTTGAAGAAAAGCATTATTACTTTTGTATCATATCCCTAGTCTCCAGGACAGTATCTTGAAAAGAACAGACATTTAATAATTGCTTTTCGAATTATTAAATTTAAAGAAGTTAGTTTAGAAAAAGAGAGAGTGTGTATAAAACCAGTTTATGAAAAAATCCACCAATGATCATTTATGTAATAGCTGGGAATTCACTTGACATTTTTCCTCCTTTAAAATCAACTTGGAGGCAAAACTGAGATGACAACCTGCGTTGAGCTCTCCTCCAAACCCCTCCAAATACCTTTAAAAAATGACTCCAAACAAATTCTAGACCAACAGAACCCGCAAAAAGACGGAGTGAAAAGAAAATTTCCAAGCCAAGAGAACTTGGAAGGTTGGCAGGAAAGGTATGTTGCAGCATGTCCAAATCAGCCATGCCAGCACAGACCTTGCCCCAGCAAACCTGTAGCAGGCCTCAGGACAATCGAATCGCTGGCAGCAGTGGTGGTTTCCAAAACTCTCAGACCACAGACACCAAAGACAACTTACAAGGTCAATAGGAAAGGTCTGTTGCACCTGGGTGAGAGTGGAGCTAAGTCCAGGGCATGCCAAAAAAGCCCTAGCCCCAGCAAAACAGGAGCAGGCCTTGGGAGTCACTGAATCAGCAGCAGCAGTTGCTGCTTCTAGAGCTCTCAGCCCACAGATGCTAAAGAGTTTGAACAGCTTGTCAGAAAGAGATTACAGGAGTCTTTTCACTAGCTCTGAGGTAGGATTATGTTGCTTTGGTCATATTCAGATCAGGGTCTCAGCCCTGGTTGGAATTCCCATGGTGAGGAGGAGCACTAGCATAGCAGAGTTTGCTGCAGCAGTTCAGAAGGGAACTTTCTCACAATTCCAGGGCAGAAAAGAGTGCTTATGGTACTCACAGAGCAGAACACAGTCCAGGAGAGTAATAAACACCTCTCCTTAGCTCATACCACCTCGGAAGAACCTAGAAGTATGTCTGAAAATAGCTGCACAAAACCCATGAAGCTTGGGACAGTGTGCCCTCCACACTGGAAGGAGAGCCCTATTTAACAAAGAATTAAAAGTCAACTAAGGAGGCAGCTAGGTGGTACAGTGAGTAGACCCTGAAGTCAGGAGGACCTGGGTTCAAATTTGACCTCAGATACTTGACGCACTTACTAGCTTTGTGACCTTGGGCAAGTCACTTAACCCTAATTGCCCTGCTTTCCCCCATGCAAAAAAAAAAAAAGTCAACCGAGGCTAGGAAAATGAACAAAAAAAACAGAAAAAAATACTCTGACTTATTGAAAATTACCATGGTGAAAAGGAAAATCAAAACACATACTCAGAAGAAGACAAGAAAGTCAAAGCTCCCACATCCAAAGTCTCCAAGAAAAATATGAAATGGTTGCAGTCCATGGAAGAGCTGAATAGGATTTTGAAAATCAAATAAGAAAGGTAGAGGAAAAATTTGGAAGAGAAATGAAAGTGGAAAAAAAAATCATAAAAATGAGTCAACAGCTTGGTAAAGGAAACACACACACACAAATAACACCTTAAAAATCATACTAGGCTAAATGGTAAAACAGGTCCAAAAAGCCCACGTGGAAAGAAGGCCTTAAAAAGCAGAATTGACCAAGTGGAAAAGGAGGTCTAAAAGCTCACTGAAGAAAATAATTTCTTAAAAATTAGAAAAGAGCAAATGGAAGCAAATGACTCTATAAGAAATCAAGAAACAATAAAACAAAACCAAAAGAATGAAAAAAACTAGAAGATAATGTGAAATATCTCATTAGAAAAACTACTGACCTGGAAAATAGATCCAGGAGCAATAATTTAAAAATTATTGGACTTCCTGAAAGTCATGACCCAAAAATGAACCTAAACACAATCTTTCAAAAAATTGTCAAAGAAAACAGTCCTGATATTCCAGAAGCAGAGAGTAAAATGAAAATGCAATGAATTCATCAACCACTTCCTAAAAGAGATGCTAAAATGAAAACTCCAAGGAATATTGTAGCCAAATTCCAGAGCTCACAGGTCAAGGAGAAAATTTTGCAAGCAGCCAGAAAGAAACAGTTCAAGTATCATGGAACCACAGTCAAGTTAACACAAGATTTAGCAGCTTCTACCTTAGAGGACTGGAGGGCTTGGAATATGATATTCTGGAGGACAAAGGAGCTTGAATTAGAAACAAGAATCACCTACCCAGAAAAACTGAGCATAATTCTTCAGGGGAAAAATTATCATTCAATGAGACAGAGGACTGTCAAGCATTCTTGATGAAAATGCCAGAGCTACATAGAAAATTTGACTTTCAAATACAAGACTTAAGAGAAGCATAAAAAGGAAATCACAAGGGACTTAATAATTTTGAACTATTTACATTCCTATATAGGAAGATGATATTTTTAACTCGTAAGACCTTTCTCATTATTAGGGCAGTTAGAAGGAGGCACAGCTGTGAACTGAATATGAAGGGATGATACCTAAAAAAAAAATTAAGGGGTGAGAGAGGAATATACTGGGAGAAAGAGAAAGGGGGAGGTAGAATGGGGTAAATTCACAAAAAAGGGCAAGACAAAGCTCTTACAGTGGAGGGGAAAAGGGGAGAGGGGAGGGGAAATGAGTGAAACTTATTCTCATCAGAATTGGCTCAAAGAGGTAAAACATACACATTTGATTGGGTATAGAAATCTATGTTGCTTTACAGGAAAGTAGGAGGGGAAGGGGATAAAAGAAGGGGGAGGCTGATAGATGGAAGGGCAGATTGGGGGAGGAGGTAGTCAGAAGCAAGACACTTTTTGAGTAGGGACTGGGTGATAGGAGAGAAAGAATAGAATAAACAGAGGAGAGGAGAATAGGATGGAGGGAAATATAGTTAGCAATAGTAACTGTGAAAAAAATTGAAGTAAGTTTCTCTGATAAAGGCCTCTTTTCAAACATATAGAGAACTGAGTCAAATTTATAAAAATTAAAATCTGTTCGCCAATTGATAAATGATCAAAAGGACTAGTTTTCAGATGAAGTAATCAAAGCCATCCATAGCAATATGAAAAAATATTCTAACTCACTATTTATTGAAGAACAGCAAATTAAAACAATTCTGAGGTATTATCTCATACTTATTAGATTGGCTAATAGGACAGAAAAGATAAATGAGAAATCTTGGAGCAGAAGTGGGAGAGATGAGACTTTAATGCATTGTCAATGGAGCTGTGAACTGATTCACCTCTTCTGTAGAGCAATCTGGAACTGTGCCCAGAGGACTATAAAACCATGCATACCCTTTGACCTAGCAATACCACTACGAGGCCTGTATCCCAAATGAGATTGAAAAAAGAGGAAAAGGACCCACACGTATGAAAACATTTATAGCAGCGCCTTTCCGGGGGTAACGAATTAGAAGTTGAAGGGAAGCCCGTCAACTGCGGAATGGCTGAACAAGTTGTGGTATGTGATCATGATGTAATTCTATTACAGCATAAAAATGATGACCAGGGTGCTCTCAGAAAAAAAAAAAAAAACTAGAAACACGTGCATGCAAAGTGAAATACATTATGTACAAAGACAACTCTGGAGAACTGATAATAAAAAATGCCGTTCATCCCCAAAGAAAGAACTGATGGTGTCTGAATGCAGATTGAAGCATACTTTTTTTTTACTGTTTAATTTTTCTTGAGGTTTTTTTTTGTCTGTGTTTTCTTTCACAACATGACTATTATGGACATGTTTTACATGACAAAACACATATAACCTATATCAAATCATTTGCCTTCTCAATGAGAGGGAGTGGCGAAGAAAGAAGGGGGAAAATTTGGAACTTAAAATTTTAAAAACAAATGTTAAAAATTGTTTTTCCATGTAACTGGGGAAAAATAAAATACTAAATAAAAGATAAAAGCACAACCATAGAAAGACTTGCATGAAATAATGAAGAATAAAATGAGTAGAACCATGAGAAAATTATACTAATATTGTTTTAAAAACAATTTTGAGAAACCGGTCTTTTTTACTGTTATAAATACACAAAGTAACAAAGAACCTATGAAGGAAATGTTATATGTATCCAAAGAAAGAACTGATTAATAGAAGTATGTACAAGACAGTTTTATTTACAATATGGTTTTCCATATTTGTGTCTAATGGTAGCCAACTCTAGGGTGGTAGGGCAGGGGAAAAAAAGAAGGTTATATGATAATTTTGTTATATATTTGAATAGAATAGCAAGTTGTACATAATAGATTTTCAGTTTCATGAACAATCTTTTTTTTTATTCTATTTTGTTACAGAAATGTTTGATTTATCTATTTGTAGTAAAAGATAATAAAACAACAAAAGAAAAAAAACATTAAAATTAAGTTACCTAATAGTTTGTTGATTTTATTAGTCTTTTTGAGTCCTTAGCTTTATCTGTTCAATGACCTTTTATTTTTCATGTTATCTTATCTGATATTTAATTTGTTTTGCATGTGTGGTCAATTTAGTATTGTTGTTAAGTAGTTCAGCTGTGTCCAACTGTTTGTCCATGGGGTTTCCTTGACAAGGATACTGGAGTGGTTTGCCATTTCCTTCACCAGTGGATAAAGGAAGAGAGAGGTTGAGTGACTTACCCAGGGTCACGCAACTGGTGAATGTCTGAGGCTGGATTTGAACTCATTATCTTCCTGATTCCAGGCTCAGTGCTCTGTCCATTGAGCCATATATCTGCTTCTCAATTTAGGATTATTAATTGACTATTTTCTATATTCAGTTTCTATATTCAGACTATATTCACTTCATTAATCTTTTTGTTTATATAGTTTTTTTCTAAGGAACATATTGTCATCAGAAGATTGTTTTAGATCGATTACATAATACTTATTGTCTCATTGAAATTATTCATCACTCAGTATGATAAATATAATCTACCATATCTATAACAAATAAAGTCAACTTTAATACACAACCACATAAAAATAAATGATTACTTACTATCTTACTCCCTTAAGCCTCATATTTGAAATCATTCTCTAAAATTTCATTTTTAAAAACTCCAAAATGCTCTTCCCCTGCCTCATTAATGGTCTTTGCTAGTTGATGTGTGTGTGGGGGGGAGTGAGGAGTGGGGTAAGAGGGAGTGCAGGGAGATCATGAGTTGTCAGCTAGCCATTTGGTGATTTGCTTTTTAGCTTTTTACTCTGGTATTCAGACTATACACACAAAGTTTGTCAAAAGAGAAGAGGCGTGGGATGAGGCCTTCCAAAACTTTATAGCTTGGTAGAATTCACCATAGATTCATTCATTCATTCATTCATTTAATAAGCAAGCACTCTGCAATTACTGCAAAAAATAAAACAAAACAAAGAAAAAAAGAATTCCTTCCCTGAAAGAACTTATGTTTTATTAAGATAAACATGTAAAAAGGTAAGTTGATATTAAATAATACAGGAGACATATAAGCTGACAAAAATTGAGTGGAACAGCCATCAAATATTTGATAAGATGGTAAAATTTTTCCTCCACCACATGGTTCTTCAATCTAGAATTCATACATATGCACAGTGTGTGTGTGTGTGTGTGTGTGTGTGTGTGTAGGAATCCACAAAATTTGAAGACAGAAACCCCCCAATCATTTTTAGCAACAGAAATGGTTAAAAGTCTTCCTTAGCAGCCTCACCAACAACCCACATCTAGTAAAGAGTACAACCAATATAAGCAATCACGTAGACTCACGCTCAAGGTCTAGCCATGGGAACTCTTTTCAGGTTCCCCAGTGGCAGAAGTCTGTCTTAACTCTTTCCTAATACTCTATAAGGATGAGAAGACATTGATTCTATCTATCTACATAAAGAAAATAAATTACATCTGTATGAGAAAAAGTAGTAGAATCACAGTTAGGATCATTTCTCAACCTGTTTAATTTATTCTGGGTAGGAGCCAGATGACCCCCCCCCCCCACAGCTACCAATTTGAGGATACTGATGATATCCAGTCTTTGGGGTTGGTGGGAATGGAGGCACAGGCTATGGGTAGCAATGGAAAGAAAGGAAGACAGGCAGAAACCAAGATTAATTCTACCTTGCCCCCCAAAAACTTAAAGACAAAAATTAGAAGGGAGAAAATCTGACTACAGCAAAA